>NC_041382.1:540224951-540277480 GCF_002162155.2 Triticum dicoccoides
CGACGACAATATAAGTTCGCGCTTCCACGTTTTGGATTGAAATATCTGGCGGCCCCAATTCCAGCCCTGCAAAATCTCTCTTCTCCACCGTCCCCTTCCGCGCCCAGATTGCTCAAATCCCTAATTCGCCGCCAACCCTCGAATCGCCCCTCATCTCGTCTCCTTCCCCACCGTTCCCCACCTCTGTGCCGGATGACGACGGTCGCACTTCATCACCGCACCGGAGCTACCTCATCTACACCCTCGTCCACCGCACCGGGTGGTCCACCAACAACGTCGGCCACCGCAACTGACGTGCCTCATAGACACCGAGTTCCACGGCATCAGGTGCGCTTCACCGACACCGTCTCCCAGCTCACCGGGGCTACTTCACCGAGCACATCGTCGCACCTCCGCCCCCCGAGGCCGTTGGGGCTTCACCAACGGTCTCGTCCACCGCATCGTAGCGCTCCGCTGCCACTCAAGATCTGCATCCGTGCGCGGCCAGCCAACGCCAGTGCATCACCGTCAACGGCTCTGAAGTGACCCGCACTCTAGCTAGGCAAGCATGCCCAAACGCCGGCCCGAACTAGGTATCCACACACCACTCCCTTGTGCACTGTTTCGATGATGTTTGGATATCCTTTCACTGCTCTCTTAGCTTACACGCCTATGCAACTCTGACCTTAAATATTATTTCTTCTAGAGATATCATCTGAAACAAGAAAATCCATATTTTAGCGAAGCATGACGGTGCTACGGGATCTGGTACACATCCTGCACACCCGTATAACCTTGTAAGTATTTGTCCTCTGGTACAACATCAAGGTCGATTTCTCTTATTTGATCAACCATTCGCCGTGTCAAAAATGCAGAGGGGGATGCAAGGAGCACAAGGCCTGCACATCCAAGCAAGTGGTAACATGGACTTGTACATGGAACATCCCAAGCGCAAGCAGAGCTGCAGTGAGGCTGTACAACGAGCTAGTGTAAGTCCCTGCATTTCATTTAATTCGTACTGGCATTCGTGTATGATTTGTGTGCAGTGGCTGATCCACGAATTCAAGTTACCAGGGGCGAACATTTAACTTAAAAAATACGAAGGCACTTGCACCCCGTAAATCAACATAACTTGAGAAATGTGAAGCTACATGCACTTTGAAAACCAGCTAATGATCCAAAGTAGTTCAATTATAAACACTAAATGATGCAAGCACCAAAAACACAAAATGCAACATGGTGTACAAGGACTACAAACATGGTCTATACCTGCTTGAATTATTCGTTCTATGGCTGAAAATATCGAAGTGTAATTGCACGTATAACCAGTGCGCAAACTCCATATCAATATATCTATTCTGCACAAGTATGCCAATAGTTTCAAACAACATATTAGAAAAGTATTTATGCTATGTTGTCATGATACGGGGACTTTCTGGTGGATGGCCTCGATGTTTCCTCAAGCTATGAAAATGCACTATAATTTGCTTGTCATCAATGCCTGCAAATCTCTGTCTCTCTCAACATAGTAGATCATCATTAGACACTAAATCCTTCAATAAGCTTGCAAAATGCTTGCATTAGTTCCCTCATTAGACACTATATGTTCATCACCAGGAGCATGTAAAATGTTTGCATCAAATCCTTCATTAGCAGTCTGTTCATTAGACACTTCCGGCTCAAGAACAACATGAGCTTGTACGTTTGCATTAGAAACTTGATTAGATACATCAGATTCACTCAGTTCAGTATTGATTGGGGGAGTTATAAAATAAGTAGAAATTGGTTTCATTTTCTCATAGATTCCCTACATACAAGCAGTTTTACAACACCGTCAGGTTTAACTATTGGCCAGAAATTGAAGAGTTGAATTAGATATAATCAGGGATGTGATGTACCTGCTCGTTGCGCATGCTACTCTTGCAAGCTGCAACTGTCCGTTTGCGCAAGCTCAATGCCATGCCCGTTGAGGGAGTCCTGGATTAGGGGGTGTCCGGATGGCCAGACTATACCTTCAGCCGGACTCCTGGACTATGAAGATACAAGATTGAAGACTTCGTCCCGTGTCCGGAAGGGACTTTCCTTGGCGTGGAAGGCAAGCTTGGCGATACGGATATGCAGATCTCCTACCATTGTAACCGACTTTATGTAACCCTAACCCTCTCCGGTGTCTATATAAACTGGAGGGTTTTAGTCCATAGGACAACATACACAACAACAATCATACCATAGGCTAGCTTCTAGGGTTCAGCCTCTCTGATCTCGTGGTAGATCTACTCTTGTACTACCCATATCATCAATATTAATCAAGTAGGACGTAGGGTTTTACCTCCATCGAGAGGGCCCGAACCTGGGTAAAACTTCGTGTCCCTTGCCTCCTATTACCATCCGTCCTAGACGCACAGTTCGGGACCCCTTACCCGAGATCTGCCGGTTTTGACACCGACATTGGTGCTTTCATTGAGAGTTCCTCTGTGTCGTCACCGTCAGGCTTGATGGCTCCTATGATCATCAATGGCGATGCAGTCCAGGGTGAGACCTTCCTCCTCGGACAGATCTTCGTCTTCGGCGGCTTCGCACTGCGGGCCAATTCACTTGGCCATCTGGAGCAGATCGAAAGCTATGCCCCTGGCCGTCAGGTCAGATTTGGAAGTTTAAACTACACGGCTGACATCCGCGGGGACTTGATCTTCGACGGATTCGAGCCACTACCGAGCGTGTCGCACTGTCACGACGAGCATGATCTAGCTCTGTCGTCGAACAGTGCCCTGGAGGCCGCACCCGCATCGGCTTCGACCCTTAATTTGGAGCCAACTGCGCCGATGGAGGGTGGGTGGTTGGACGCCGCCTCGGGGGCTGCAATCCCAACAGCGATCGAGCCGAACACTAGCCCCACACTCTGCGAGACTCGTGACTCCAAGGAGCCGGACTCCTCTCCGGACTCTGAACCCTCCGCGCCCCTGCCGATCGAATCGGATTGGGCGCCGATCATGGAGTTTACTACCGCGGACATCTTTCAGCACTCGCCTTTCGGCAATATTCTGAAGACACTGAAGTCTCTCTCTTTATCAGGAGAGCCCTGGCCGGACTACGGTCAGCAAGATTGGGATTCGGACGATGAAGAAATTCAAAGCCCACCCACCACCCAATTTGTAGCCACTGTCGACGACTTAACAAACATGCTCGACTTCGACCCCGAACACATCGACGGTATGGACGCCGATGAAGGAGACGATGAAGAACCAGCGCCTATCAGGCCCCGGAAAGCCACCTCATCATATGACATATACATGGTGGACACCCCAAAAGAAGGAGATGGCGATGGAACAGCAGAGGATGACCCCTCCAAGAAACAGCCTAAGCGCCAGTGTCAGCGGCGCCGCTCAAAATCCCGCCAAAACAAATATGGTGATTCCAGCACGGGAGATAATAATACTCCGAAAAGTGTCGAAGAAAACCCCCTCCAGCAAGATTTAGCACAGGAGGATGGAGAAACCAGCCCTCATGAGAGAGCGGCACACAGAGAGGTCAAGGACGATAATTATATGCCTCCCTCCGAAGACGAGGCAAGCCTCGACGACGACAAATTCGCCATGCCAGAGGATCCCGTCGAGCAAGAGCGTTTTCAACGCAGGCTTATGGCCATGGCAAGAAGCCTCAAGAAAAAATAGCAACAGCTTAGAGCTGATCAAGATTTGCTAGTCGACAGATGGACTGAAGTCCTTGCGGCTGAAGAGCATAAACTCGAACGCCCCTCCAAGAGCTACCCAAAGCGCAGGTTGCTACCCCGATTAGAGGAGGAAGCACTTGATGCGGCCGACCGGCCACCTCGTGGCCGCGACAGAGAGGCCTCTCGGCCCTCCACTCAAGCCGCACCCCGTACCAAGGCACGGGAATATGCGCCGGACTTATGAGATATGTTGGTGGACAAGGCAAGGCAAACAAGATCGATCTACGGATCACGTGGGCGCCCCACGGCTCGAGACGGTAACCGTCACGCCGGCCACAAATTCGGCAGGGCCGAACACAGTAGACAAAGCTCATTGGAGCTACGTCATGATATAGCCCAGTACAGAGGCGCCGCACACCCACTATGCTTCACAGACAAAATAATGGATCATCAAATCCTCGAGGGTTTCAAACCCGTAAATATTGAATCATATGATGGCACAACAGATCCTGCAGTATGGATCGAGGATTATCTCCTTCATATCCACATGGCCCGCGGCGATGATTTCCACGCCATCAAATACCTCCCACTCAAGCTTAAAGGACCAGCTCGGCATTGGCTTGACAGCTTGCCAACAGGATCAATCAGTTGTTGGGAGGACCTAGAAGCCGCATTCCTCGACAATTTCCAGGGAACTTATGTGCGACCTCGAGACGCCGATGACCTAAGTCACGTAATTCAGCAGCCAAAGGAATCGGCCAGGCAATTCTGGACACGGTTCCTAACAAAGAAAAATCAAATAGTCGACTGTCCGGACGCTGAGGCCCTAGCAGCCTTCAAGCACAATATCCGTGATGAGTGGCTTGCCCGGCACCTTGGACTGGAAAAGCCGAAGTCTATGGCAGCACTCACGACACTCATGACCCGCTTTTGCATGGGAGAAGACAGCTGGCTTCCTCGTAGCAACAATATGACCAAGAACCCTGGTAATTCAGATACCAGGGACAGTAGTGGCAGGTCGCGTCACAACAAGCAGAAGCGCCGCATTAACAGCGACAATGCTGAGGATACGACAGTTAATGCCGGATTCAGAGGCTCTAAATCCGGTCAGCAGAAAAAGCCATTCAAAAGGAATCCTAGGGGCCCGTCCAGTTTGGACCGAATACTCGACAGCTTGTGCCAGATACATGGCACCCCCGAAAAGCCGGCCAATCACACCAACAGGGACTGCTGGGTGTTCAAGCAGGCAGGCAAGTTAAATGCCGAAAATGAAGACAAGGGGCTGCATAGCGATGACGACGAGGAGCCCCGGCCGCCGAACAACAGTGGACAGAAGGGTTTTCCCCCACAAGTGCGGATGATGAACATGATATACGCAACCCACATCCCCAAAAGGGAGCGGCAGCGCGTGTTAAGGGACGTATACACGGTAGAGCCAGTCGCCCCAAAGTTCAACCCATGGTCCTCCTGCCCGATCACCTTTGATCGAAGGGACCATCCCACTAGCATCCTTCATGGCGGATTCGCCGCATTGGTTCTAGACCCAATTATTGACGGATTTCATCTCACTAGAGTCCTTATGGACGGCGGCAGCAACCTGAACCTGCTTTACCAGGATACAGTGCGGAGAATGGGCATAGATCCCTCGAGGATTAAGCCCACCAAAATGACCTTTAAAGGCATAATACCAGGTGTAGAGGCCAACTGTACAGGCTTAGTCACACTTGAAGTGGTCTTTGGATCTCCGGATAATTTCCGAAGCGAGGAGTTAATCTTCGACATAGTCCCATTCCGCAGTGGCTATCATGCACTGCTCGGGCGAACCACATTCGCCAAGTTCAATGCGGTACCGCACTACGCATACCTTAAGCTCAAAATGCCAGGGTCTCGAGGAGTAATTATGGTCAATGGAAACACCGAACGCTCCCTCCGAACGGAGGAGCACACGGCGGCCCTTGCAGCAGAAGTACAAAGCAGCCTCTCCAGGCAGTTCTCTAGTCCGGCCATTAAACGACCGGACACCGTCAAGCGCGCCCGGAGTAACCTACAACAAGACCGCCTGGCACGACCCGAGCAGGCGTAGCAATGCGGCCCCAACCCCAGCCCTCGCAAAAATGCGATACCAGTACTTCGCGTACATAACTACGCTCTAGAAATACCATGGGTACAGGGGGAGGGGCACCATCACGGAATGCCCGAAACACGGCTTAAACCGCACCAGGGGATGCCGATTTTTTTAATTTTCTCTTACTTTCAGGACTCCACTCTTCGGAAGGCCCGTTCGGCAGTTCAATTGCCGAACAAACGATGCAAGAACCAGGGAAGCAGACAAGCCACGCCGCATTACGGCTCCCAGGTGGTCTCTATCATGAGCAGTATACCTGTTTCGCATACTATTCCGCAGCTTGCCCCTGGAACGGACACGTTAAATAGTCCAACCTTTTGCTTATCCATTATATGTATCGTTCTGCTTTGATCGCAGTCCTCTTTAATAAACAATGCATAGCTTTTGTCTATTTTTGCATTACTCTTTTTTAATATATGTTCCTTAACGACATGTTGCATCTGTACACTTTGGTACGACCAAAACACGCCAGGGGCTTTAGTACCCCTCAATATGGTGTGAGAAGTCCGAACACTTTAACAAGTGCGGCACCCCGAACTTATAGCATTATATGCATCGGCTCCGAATCATGTCTTGGGTCAATAGTTGGGTTTGCCTGGCTCCTATGTTTTGGTGCCTTATGTTCCGCTATATCGGCTAAGGTAGCACTAGGAGAACCAATGCGATTGTGCCCCAGTTGAGCTGGGTCGAGCACCTCAGTGGAGAAAGCTAAAACTGACTGTCATGATGAAGCGAGAGCTGGTCGCTGTTCGAGAGGTTTTTCGAGTCCCTAAAGACTTATGCTGCTTAGAGCGAGGAGCCGGCTCTGTCCAGCCAAGGCGTGGATAGCGCCCCGAACTCGGTCTTCTGAATACCAGGGGCTTCGCCGAAATTTAAAATTATAGAATTCTATGGCTAAGTGAGAGTGTTCACGCATTATAGTCTGATTGCCTTGTTCGTTGGGCTGAGCGCCTCCCTCGAAGGACCCAAACATGGGAAAAAGAGCGCTCAGGTTTATCCCCGAACACCCCAGCACTAGCAGCACGGGGGCAGAAGCCGACGACTTGCCATCTCTCAGAATTGATAAACAGCCACACAGAAGGTAATATTTTAAATTCCAACAGCATTGCTTAGCGCATATGAACAAGTTTTCAGCGCATAGGACAAAACGAGCAAGTTTCACTCAAAAATTACATCCCTAGAACATTCATCCGCCACAAGGCAGGCACCCTTCAAAACATCCTTATAATAATTCTCGGGCTTGTGATGCTCTTTCCCCGGCGGTGGCCCGTCCTTCACAAGCTTCTCAGCATCCAGCTTGCCTCAGTGCACCTTAGCACGGGCAAGGGCCCTACGGGCACCTTCAATATAGACGGAGCGCTTGAGGACTTCGAGCCTTGGACAGGACTCCACCAGCCGCCGCACCAGCCCAAAATAGCTCCCAGGAAGAGCCCCTCCAGGCCACAGCCAAACTATGAGGCCCTTCATGGCCTGTTCGGACGCCTTGTGGAGCTCGACCAGTTGCTTCAGCTGGTCGCTCAGGGGCACGGGGTGTCCGGCCTCAGCATACTGAGACCAGAACACCTTCTCTGTCGAGCTGCCCTCCTCGGCTCGATAGAATGCGGCGGCATCGGACACACTCCGGGGAAGATCTGCAAACGCTCCTGGAGAGCTCCGGATTCGAGTAAGTAACAAGTAACTCACGTTTATGTGTTTGCTTTGCATAAAGAATGCCTTACCCGCCGCTATCTTCTTCACCTAATCCAACTCCTGGAGGGTCTTCTGGGATTCGGCCTTGGCAGACTTGGCATTTTCAATAGCCGCCGCGAGCTCGGATGCTCGCGTCTTTGGGTCAAGCTCCAAACTCTCATGTTTTTCCATGAGAGCCTGGAGCTCTTGCCGTACCTTGCCAACCTCGGCCTCATACTTCTCCCGCTTGGTGCACTCCATGGCCGCCCTCTTCTCGGCCTCGATCAGCGCTTGCTTAAGGTTCGCCACCTCAGACGTGGCCCCTACAATAGCCATGATAATCCTGTCATTTTTTGCAATTGCACCTTTTTATATATATTTAAACAAGGTATTTCTTACCTTCATTGTCCTTGAGCTGCTTCTTGGCACGCCCGAGCTCTTGCTCGGACCGCTCGAGGTTCTGCTTTAGCGTGTCCACTTCCGCAGTCAGTGCGGCGGACGCAAGCAGAGAAGCCTGCATACGCATATTGACTCCTTTTTGTTAGACTCCTGTGAATTTTATTTGATCCTCTATTCGGCTTTTCTTTCTGAACGCCAAACAGAGCATCAGGGGCTACTGTCTATGCGGTAATATTATTTACACATTCTTTACTTACCTCAAAGCCTATTAAAAGGCTAGGACAAGCTTCAGTCAGTCCGCTCTTGGCGGACTGAACCTTCTGGACCACCGCACTCATAATGGTGCGGTGCTCCTCGTCGATGGAGGCGCCTTGGAGCGCCTCCAACAGATTGTCCGGCGCCTCCGGTTGGATGAGGGTCACCGGCATGGTGGGCTTGCTCCTCTTGGAAGGAGGTCCTCCGCCGGACTCTGGAACCTTTGAAGGTTCCGGAGCGGTGTCCGACCTAGAGCCGGACTTGGAGCCCTGGGGGGCTTCATCCCCTTTACTCCTGGAGTCCGGGTGGTCACCTTGCGGCGCCTCCAGGACCACCTCCTCCCGGCTTGGAACCTGTTGGGATAACACTTCGGTGTCATACGTAGGGCGGGGGAAGGAAGCCGTCGGAAATGAGTTCACATCCGACGAGTCCAGTGAGCCGCTCGACGACGCGTCGAGCCGGTCTTTGGGTGGGCTGCATAAACATATTCGACATAAGGGAAAGTTGTGCAATAAACAAATACTATGAATTACTCTGGTATCCAGATACTTACAATTTTGCCAGGGGCTTGGCCCTGGGAGACCACTCCTCTCCGCCGTCGTCGGCGTCGGTGGAGTAGTCCGGAGGAAGGGTTTTCCCCTTCTTGGACCCTCCGGCCTCCCCGGAGAGGGCGGCCTTCCTTTTCTTCTCTCCTCCTGCTGGAGGGGGAGAGGTCTCTTCTTCTTCCTCCTCGTCTTCACGGGAGGAATGCGCCTTGGAACCGTCGGATGATGGATCCGACACCTCCTGGCGCCGGGCACTCTTTCGAGTCCCCGTGGCCTTTTTCGCGGCCTTCTTCTCTGGCACCACATAGGGTGCCGGAACCAGCAGCTTCGCCAAGCGAGCGTCCGCTGGGCCTTTGGGCAAAGGAGCCGAACAGTTGATCTGTCTGGACGTCTCCTGCCAATCCTGTCAAAGGTAAGGGATCTTAGATCCCGCATGGAGTCAAACTATGAAAAACCGATACCCTATAAAAGGAAAAAATAGCTTACCGCATGAGCGTGATGCTGCGTACTGAATCCGCGATCCTCGGTAGCGGATGCGGGGGCCTCAGCGCCCTTGAAAAGCACCTTCCAGGCATCTTCATACGTCGTGTCGAAGAGCCTGCTCAGAGTTTGGTGCCGCGCCGGGTCGAACTCCCACAGGTTGAAAGCCCATTGTTGACACGGGAGGATCAGGCGGATGAGCATAACCTGGACTACGTTGACAAGTTTGAGCTTCTTGTCCACCAGGGTTTGGACGCATGTTTGGAGTCCGGTCAGCTCTCCTTTTTACCCCACGACAGGCCCGTCTCCTTCTAGGAGGTGAGCCGCGTAGGGAGTCCGGATCGAAACTCGAGGGCTGCGACCCATTCGGGGTCGCGCGGCTCGGTGATGTAAAACCATCCCGATTGCCACCCCTTCAGGGTCTCCACAAAGGAGCCCTCGAGCCATAAGACGTTGGCCATCTTGCCCACCATGGCGCCTCCACACTCCGCCTGGTTGCCGCGCACCACCTTCGGCTTGACATTGAAAGTCTTGAGCCATAGGCCGAAATGGGGGCGGATGCGGAGGAAAGCCTCGCACACGACGATAAACGCCAAGATGTTGAGGACAAAGTTCGGGGCCAGATCGTGGAAATCCAGGCCATAGTAGAACATGAGCCCCTGGACAAATGGGTGAAGAGGGAAGCCCAGTCCGCGGAGGAAATGGGGGAGGAACACCACCCTCTCATGGGGCCCAGGGGTGGGGATGAGCTGCCCCTTTTCGGGAAGCTGGTACGCAATGTCGTTGGACAAGTATCCGGCCTTCCTCAGTTTTTTGATGTGTCCCTCCGTGACGGAGGAGACCATCCACTTGCCTCCCGCTCCGGACATGGCTGGAGAAGGTTGAGGTGGGGAGTGCGGACTTGGGCGCTGGAGCTCGAGTGCGCGAGAATGGATAAGCAAGGGAGGAAGAAGGCGTGGGTGAAAAGGTGGATCCTTATCCCCTTATATGGGTGGACGCAACTACGTGTCCCCACCAGCCTGGTAAAACTCGTTTATCTCCAAGCGCCGTAATCAATGGCGCGGTTGGGTTACCCACGCCCGTATTGATGAGAATCCTAGAATAAGGGGACACGATCTCTGCTTTAACAAGACGTGCCAAGGAAACTGCCTCGCATGACGTGCTGAGGTGGGATAATGAAACGACTTGGATAAAGGCTTGGCCGTGGTGTGTCACACTACGGAATACATCAGCAGATTAGATTTGTGTAAATATTATTCTCTCTATGGCAATATGTGGAAACTTATTTTGCAGAGCCGGACACTATCTTTGTGTTCAAAATCTTCTATGAAGTACTTGGAGGAGGAACCCGCCTTGCAATGCCGAAGACAATCTGCGCACAGGACTCATCGTCATTGAAGCCTGGTTCAGGGGCTACCGAGGGAGTCCTGGATTAGGGGGTGTCCGGATGGCCGGACTATACCTTCAGCCGGCCTCCTGGACTATGAAGATACAAGATTGAAGACTTCGTCCCGTGTCCGGAAGGGACTTTCCTTGGCGTGGAAGGAAAGCTTGGCGATACGGATATGCAGATATCCTACCATTGTAACCGACTTTGTGTAACCCTAACCCTCTCCAGTGTCTATATAAACCGGAGGGTTTTAGTCCATAGGATAACATACACAACAACAATCATACCATAGGCTAGCTTCTAGGGTTCAGCCTCTCCGATCTCGTGGTAGATCTACTCTTGTACTACCCATATCATCAATATTAATCAAGCAGGACGTAGGGTTTTACCTCCATCGAGAGGGCCCGAACCTGGGTAAAACTTCGTGTCCCTTGCCTCCTGTTACCATCCAGCCTAGACGCACAGTTTGGGACCCCCTACCCGAGATCCGCCGGTTTTGACACCGACACCCGTGTTGCCGCCGCTACCTCCCACGCAGGCTACACCCAGGGTTGGATCTTCATCTTCTTGTCCTTCCGTTCGCTTGAAGCCTAGCGACCGCCCTCCAATGAGGGCGCGGGGAAGTGCTGTGTCGGTCTGTCCAGCGGCTGCTAGGTTAGGAGCAAACCAGACTAGAGGCTGGAGCGAATGAATTGGGATTTTTCCTGCTGTCGATCGATATGGGAGGAGCTCGTTTGGGCCGTGAGCCTGCTATAGGACCTGCCTTGCACTTATGTTATTGGCCCATCCAAATTGAAACATTTTTCTTCATTTTTTACATTGCCTGCTCGTGCGTTGGGACGAACAAAACTAGTGTGGGCCAACCTGGACGACTCAAACTAGGTGCACACTTTCCAGCCACCTGAGGCGGCCGCCCATACCAGCCCCTATGGTGGTATCGCCCCTTTTTGCGTGTATGATTGGATAGTGAAAAAATATTCCAGTGGCACTTTTGATTTACCCACAGAATGGTTGAATTGCTTGTTTCTATGAACTGAGTTCGCTAATAATGTGAAGGATGCCAGTCTTTTCATCCTATTGTAGATTGCTTAGATCTCAATATGCCAAAAGTAATCGCATGAAATATAAAGTAAAAGCCAGTGTGATGTGTTTGGCTACAACTAGTCTGATTACACGTCCTCATGTAACATATCAAGGACGCACCATCTTACCAGATTAACCATTCGACTTACCCATGCAGTGTGGGAAGAAAGAAGTATTGGGACTGCGTATCCAAGCAATTGATGCCATGGACTCCTTCGTACAACCTTGTAAGCGAAAAAGAAGTTGCAGTTTGCCTGTAGAAAGAACTAGCGTAAGTTCAGTTACCTACTTCTCGTAATTTTAGTTAGCCACTTATTGCAAAATTGTTCAATTATGTTGCTTGGCTTAATTTAGTTTACTACTGATTACATAATGGCACAACCTGTTAATCATATTGTAGACTGCGCCTATCTATGTGTTTGATACTTACTATTAAGAATTACCTATTTGCCTTAACTTAAATATCTACTTGTTTGTTTAACTGCTTTGCTGCTACAACAGCGGGTTACAATGATCTTAATAACTACTTTTCAACATCCAATTGAAACTCTTTAATTCCTTGTTTGTTTAACTGGTTTGCTGTTATAACTCCCAGTTGAGATGTTTTGCTAACTTCAACTTTTCTGAGTCCAATCGGAACTTTAATGGCAAAACAGGTTAGCCCAAGATCAAAGAGCGAGGTCCCCATGGACGTTGCATCATCCCACAATAGTGGCACCGACCCAATCGTGCATTATGAATTGCCAACTGCTAATGCTCTAGAGGCTAAACTAGTGGTAGAAAGAGATTCTGCTTCTGCACTTAGAGATGAAGTTGACATGTTGAGGAAGCGAACAGCACAATCACAAGTAGTACTCAAGACAACCATTAAATATTTGGTGGATTTCAAAACGAAGCAAGCTGAGACTGACCAGATTGTTAAGGTCCTAAAGGAAAAAAGGAAATTAAACTCCTACTTGGTAAATCATAGGTGAAATCTTCTTTCCATAGTTGAATAACCTTTGTGTTGTCTGTTCATGTAATCAATCAAACCATTTGTTTTCGAGATCATGTAATAATTGGTTTTTTGTTTTTTGTTTGTAAATTTATTTGAGCACAAGTCTATATTAATTGATAAGACTTGGAAACATTTCATTTGGATTTTTGTGCCAGACCTACAAATATGTCAATCGGGCTGAATGTGCATTCAGCAATAGTAGTATAGATGGACCATAAGTGGCACGCATCGGAAAGGGCCAAGATGCTGGCTAAAAAAAGGATGCTGTTGTAGCCAAAAAAAGTACAGCGGCCTGGCTTATGTATGTTAGTTGATATTATTGATCCATATACTCTATAAGTGTTTATATGTCTATTAGTTCCATACATTGTTGGTTGATTGACTCGGTATTTGAATCTTGATACATCGCTTGTGTACATATCTAAATGGGAGTACACATTATGCTGCGTGTGACATTTGAGTTGGACATGAAGTGTTCCAAATATTCGAATTCACCTTAAACTGGATTCTAGTTTCTGAATTTGAGTATCGGCATTTGTAAACCATATTCATATATGACAGTGGAATACATCTTTGTCGTCCTTTTGAAGATATATAAAAACACATAGAATGATTTATAAAGATTCATATAGGAATACAAAATGGATTCAAATTTAGTTGCTAGGGTAAACATGGATGCTTATTGTCCCAAAATTCGAAAGAAACAGCAAAATGTCCACTCCCACATCGGCTGCCCGAAGCCAACTGTTTGGGAGATGGAAATTACTGTCTACCCATTACACGGACAATCCATCGGCCCGATTTCCACTGCTCTAAATAGGGGTAGGTTAGTAACTTCAATTAGACGTGACACGACCGCCTCTGAGTCCATTCCGACGCGGTGGGCGTCAAACATGGGCGGCAAAACTCATTTGATTCAAGCTCGTCCGAAAGACATCTGTTTCTCCCTCCATTCCCCATTCATACATGGTGGGCGGAAAAACACCCTCTCCTCGTCCGAAATAGATGTAGGCTAATATTTTAAATAGGGGAACATGTGTAACTTCCATCAGACGTGACACAACCGCCCTACCTGTCAGCCCTGTTCATACACCGTGGGCGCCAACCATGGGCGGCAAAACACCCTCTCCTCGCCCGAAATAGTTACCGGCAAATATTTGGGAGATGCGAGATTACCGTCCTATCCCCCACCGACGAGACGTCCAAATTTGAAACGGGGGATAAGTTCGTAACTTTCCCATATTTCAGACAGGCGCATCCCAAAAACATGGTTCCCCGTACCTCTCCCTCCATTTCCCATTCATACACCGTCCACGCTAGAACACCCCATTCCCACACCAGCCTCCGTCCGCCACCCCATCCATCGTCGCCGTCCTCCACCACATCTATCGCCACCGTCCTCCACCATGCCGGAGCGCCTACCAAGACCGCGTCGTCCACTACTAGAGATGGACGTTTCTCATCCACGGTGACGGACCAATAGCCTTGCATCGCGTCCTCTCGCTTCATCGGCGCCGTCGTCCTCTTTGCCGGGGCCGCTCACACGACCTTCTCTTCCACCGCAACGGGACTTATCCCCCGATGCACCCATCTACCATTGCAGATCTGCTTCAATGCCACCGACAGCCATCGCACCCCCGATGCCTACACGGCGCCGCAAGAGAGGTGGTACTTCATATCTCCTCAACTTTTTGATCTCAATCAGAAAATAGATCTTAACTTGGTTACTCTACTTTCTTTTCAGCTCTTAGAATTTAGTTCTTAGTTTGAAGCAAACAATGGATGCTAAATATCATTTCTCCGGTTTGCAGCTTCAAATCTGCCATGACACAGCCATAATACAGTTTAATTGATCATGCTTAGGGTTTTATTGATCATGTTGGTTCCATGGTGGTTTCTTTAATAGAAATCAGAGGGGAAACCCTCTTTTGCTAAAAAAATATATGCTTAGAGTTTCCCCCTTTTATGATCACTATACGATCAGAATACATGCTTCGTGTCATAATAACACTGGTCCACCCATCAAGCTAAACAAGCTTAGTTGTTCAAATACGAATCTGATATTATTAAAATAGAGTTGTTTAATTGGTCAGATAAATGTTCCTAAATTAGTTTCGAAAATGCATGTTCGCCGCTCGGGTGTGTATCTCTGTGTGTGGTGTGGTCAGCACGGTTGGGGAGGTGAACTTTGCATATGCAGGGGTTTATAGGGAGACACTCTCCGAGTTCAAACTGCAATGCATTCCATAAATAATCTAACTACTTTTTATGTTTTCATGAATCTCAGATTCTGAACAGCATCATAATGATTATGAGCTTGCGCGCATGAAAAGAATAAAGCAGAACAATGCCATGGCTGTCAAACTTGGCATCAAGGGACTGAAATCAAGTCTGGATGCAATGCAATGCATGCAAACACTCTCCACCTACATATTCATGCTCAGAATATGATCCTAACAGTGATTCTGAGCTAGAGGGAGACCTAAGTCAATGTAGCTCCCTAGTGGAGGAGTCAGAGGAAGATGCCCTATCTTATTCACCCATCAAGGTACTTGCTCTAACTTTCCAAGGTTACATTGCTCGCACATATCTTGCAACTGATGCTTTGCATTGCTTCTACTTTGTTGAACTGCCATTAGCTTAGTTTACACATCGTGTATGTGAATACGCCCTGCCTATCCATTTTCAGTACATATTCCATCTATCAACATACCATATTTATCCATTCAAATGATGTTCTTGTGTATCGGACGTTCAAAAGGAAGAGGGTGATTGCTGATCCTGGAGGAGCACAAGCAAAGTATTTGGAAAAGGTAGTGGCACCTGATAAATCAAATAGCCCATTAGGTGTAGTTGCAATATCACCTGACCCACAAAATACCCCAACTCTAGCAGACTTTAGCCCTACTACACTAGTCATTTCTGATGCCCCAACTCAGCAGACCCCAACTGCAGCAAACAGTATGATTATGCCAGTAGACATAGCACCAGTTGTACGACGCAAAACCCCCATTCCAGCAAAGAGTACACCAAATCCAATTGCCAAATTCCTTTTCGAACCAGAGAGATCCCCAATTGCAGCAAATAGGACCCATGTTCCATTTCTTCCTAGTTTAGAAGACGAAGCTTATGTTGTTGTCAGGAACTTTGTGCGCATCTTTCCTTCATGGAAATATTATACCGCAGATACAGAACAATTTCCAGTCTTCCTCCGCAACTTACGCGTAAGTAATGTACTAATGTTATTCATGGTCATTACTGCATATGTTTCTGCTGACAGAAGACACAAGATTTCATTCTTTTAAATAGGCGAGCCACAAACTGGATTGTGATGACGAGCAAGGGTTGGTTGCTTTTCAAGCACTCGTTGATGAATTATCATTCCTACCTGAGGCAAGCACACTTCGATGGCAAGCCTCTGAATGAAATTTCTGTAAAGTCTCCGGTGCTACATTTATCCGACGGTGACTGGAATAATCTTCTTACACATTGGTCTCGGCTGCAGCCTAAGGTACTGTCTATGATATTGTCAGATTTCGGGTTCCGACAGACCCTTGAGGTTCGAACACTGGAGTGTGTGCGGAGATTTCTCGCCTACTGATCTACGTTCAATCCCCTCGCATGATTTGAGCTGGAAACAACGAACAACACAAGGGACACAAGGTTTATACTGGTTCGGGCCACCGTTGTGGTGTAATACCCTACTCCAGTGTGTGGTGTGGTGGATTGCCTCAGGGGCTGATGATGAACAGTACAAGGGGAGAACAGCCTCGCGAGAGGTGTTCTTAAGCCGGTGCGATGAACTGCTTGGGTGAGTTCAATCACCTCTCTCTCTCTGTGGTGGGGTTCTACCAGATCTCTCATCGTCTTTCCTACTCTGTGGTGGCTAGCTCTATTTATAGAGGCCCTGGGCCTCTCCCCAAATAATGAGCGGGAAGGGCGGCAACAATTGGCCATTTTGAAGGGGAACATCTAGTACAAGTTATCCTGACCAAAGGTGGTCTTCGGCTGCCAAAAGTACTTGTGATGACGCCGTCTTGGGCTCCACGGTGACCTCCATCCTGCCGCTCTGCTGGTCTTGGTCTCGTTGCACCAGAATGGTAACCTTTGCCCGATGCCTTGGCATGTGCTTGCCCCCTTTGCACCAAAGGGGAAACAAGGACACTGCGCAGGCCGGCGCCCGCCTGGCGCCCGCCTGGTCTCGATCGTCATGGCTTGCGTCACGGGTTCCTCGCGAGGTACCCCCACCTTGATCTCTCCGTCTCCTCGTGTGGCCTTCCTGATGAGGCTGCCTCTAAGGAAGCTTCCTGTCGTCCGCCCCGCAAGGCTTGGCCCCTTGCAAGGGTCTTGAGCTTGAGCTGATGAAGATGGGCTGCGCTGGGCCCCCACTTGAGCCACGCCGCAGGCCGCAGGCAGGCAAGTCTGGGGACCCCGTTCCCAGAACACCGACAATAGCCCCCAGGCCCAAGGTGCACCCGGGCTTGGCCTAGCAGGGAAGCGAAGGGGCAAGCGTGAAGCGCCACGGGCCCTAACAGCCTGCGGCCTTGGGCGCTGCATGGCGATTGATTGGACGTGGGCGACTGCGCTTCCCCATGATGCCTCGGTAACCACACGACTTGACAAGTCCCTGCATGCAGAGAAACCGGTCATGATTACCTGTGATCGTGGTGCTCGGCGGTTGGCCTCCTTCGGCTATAAGTACGGGGCTGCGCGAGTCCCTTCAGTCCATCCTTGCTGCCGCTCCTTTCCTTCTTCTTCTTCTTCGTTCTTGCTCCTCCTTACGCCAATGGCACCAATCCGCCGGTTTTCTGCAGAAGAGAAGGGAAAGGCCCCCCGAGAGGGTCCTGACCCACTTTCGCCGAAGAAGCGGCTGGTCCTCTGCCACTGAGAAGAGGGTGCTCAGCAAAAGGCACCGAGGCCCTGGTACGCGCGGCCGCTGCCTGGGTATCCGCTACCCTTGTACGCCTGCGTCGTGGGTCCTGGGGGAGAAGGCGTCGAGCGACATCGACGGTGCCGCCGTCGACGCCGGCGAGTCACGGTGGTGCGCGTCATTCCTCCTAGAGTCCACGCCGAACACTCCTCTCGCGAGCTCGTGCTCCACGCCGCCATGCCTCCAAGCTCTTGGATTAGCCTCCCTCCTTCCTTTGCCTCCGAGATGCCGCCGAGCGGGGCTCTGGAGCTCTGGCTGCAGCATGCTGACTGCAGCACCCTTGCGACCGGAGCGGAGGTCGCGGTCGTCACTCCGGGCAAGGTCTTCATGACCCGGGGCTGGGGCGAAATCGCCCGGGTCTGCCGGACAGTAGGTGCCCTCGTGATTCATCTTGAATACGACGTCGCCTCCCTAATGTTCTTCAAGGTCTTCGATGCTGAAGGATGCCGGCTGGAGTGCTGCCCCAGGGAGAGCGGCAGGGGCGACGAACCGGCAAGGACCTGGCCCGCCCGTCGGCCCTCCAGCAGCTCCTCAGGTGGCAGCGGAGGAGCTGGGGAATCCAGCGGCTCCCCCGAGCCCCTCACCACTCCGGAGACGAGCGACGACAGCTACGAGCCCCAGAGCTCGCGCCGTGCTCGGAGCGGGGCAGCTGCGTCCAGCCGCCGACGCCACTGATCTGGATGGGGTTGGCGTCGACGTTGGGCAGCCCACTGTTGATGATGGTGTCCCTTGCGGCGGCGTGGGCGATTAGCGTTCCTTAGGATTAGTACTCTTGTTCCCTGCGAGGAATCGAAGCAACACCCAGTGGGGGCACGTAAGGCGTCTGCTATGTCTTTTATGAATATTATATCCTTAATATGAATCAATGCGAGGTGCTTGTCCTGTCTCGGCTCGACTCCCCCTTTCTATCCTCATGAGGACTTGGCGCTCTACGCTGATAGGTCCCAGTCCCAGGCAGGCTTCAGCGTCGCTGGTATGCCAGGTCATGATGCCGTGGTCAAATCCAGGAGGTGAGCGGCCCGAGGTCCGGTAAGAGCCCTCGAGTCGCGATGCTCGGGAGGTCCCCTTTAGCGCTCAAGCAGCCCTCGCTGGGCGAGAAAGGAAGGTAACATCGCTGTGACAGAGCCACACTGGGCGAGGGTTTGGTGCAGCGTTAGTCCAACTCTTGTAAGGGTGTGACTTATCTCTTGAGTCTGGTGTAGTTCCTCGACGAAGCACCTGGCCCAAGCGGTGGCAGCTGAGGCACTGCTGGGTTAGGTCCTCGCGAGATTCTTCCCTCTCCCCCCGCACTTTCCTCAATGCTCTACGTCCTCAGGTCCCGGCCCTCGAGCGAGCTCAGCCGCCGCTGGTATGACAGGTCGCGATGCCGTGGGTCAAGGCCAGGGGGTGAGGGTTGGAGAGTCAGTAGGAGCCCATGAGTCGCGATGCTTCGGCGCCCCCTTTTAACGTGCAAGCGGTCCGTGCCGGAGAGAGGGAGAGGCAGCTCGCGTGTCCCTGACGTTGCTCCTGGAGTAGGTCCTGCACACCAATCATAAAGGGAAACAAGACTTGTTGTTACGGTTGCCAGCCAACCTTTGTCGCTCCGGGGAAGTGATTGGGGCACTGAGGGCCTGGTGAGGTGGTGCCTTGCGGGGCTGCCGCGGCCAGAGCTCGACCACTCAGATTTATCGGCGTTGTAGGGACGGACCCGTGCGCAGACGCCGTGCCAGAGCGAGCAGCTCCATAGGTAGGCGCCAATCAAGCAGGCGATTAGGTCGGGTGTGTTAAGCATGCAGGAGGAAATTCATTTTTAGTAGACGCAGGAAAAGCAAACGCCGTTGGGCCAGGCCCGAGCAGCTCGGGGATGATGCAGCCCGAGGGGCACCCCCAACAAGGTAAGTAAAGAGCATAAGCAAAACGGATACATGCCGCAGGGACGGACCCACGCGACCTGGGAATGATGCGGCCCTGTGGGCGCTCCCAGCTAAAAACAGGACTTAGAAAGATGTCACCTGGTGCCGTTGAAGATGGAGTGGTGTTGAAGAAGCGGGCGATGCGCGATGAAGGTGTTGACCCTGACGAGCCCCCAGGCCCAGGAGCCTCGGGAGGCTCCGGGGGCACAGGCGGGTCTCCGAGGTCCATCTCCATCTTCGCCAGGACCGCACGATGCCTGACCTCCTGAGCCTCCAGAATGCTCCTCAGCAGGCGCTGACGAGTGGCGACCGCGTCCGACAGACCGAAAGGCATGCGAACATAGCTGCAAGGTGGACCCTCGCAACGCCCCACGCACGAAGGCCAGAGGCGCTCCTGAGACGAGGCTCGATTGAGCCCTGGCACGTTGACGCAGACGCGCAGCCCACCATCCTCGCCTGGATGTGGGGCCACGGTGGGCAAGCGGCGGCTGCCGCGCATGACTCTCGACTCCTGTAGCTCCTGAGTGCTCCTTGCGATGAACTCCTATGGGTTTAGTCTTCCTTGCCTTGTACCTTCTTGAGGGAAACGTTCTGGGAAGCACCCCTCCAAGTGGTGCCTGAGCGCCTCCCTCGCGACCTTGGCAAAGTCGGTGGCTCTCCAAGAAAGAGCCCCCAAGCCCTGCCTGAGGAGGGCGCTGGGGCGCCTTCCTATGCGAGAGAGGGTGCCGCTCCCTGACTGGGTGCGGACCCTGACGCGACACCTCTGGAGGTGCCTGCCTCCTTGTGGCTTGGGCCAGGCGAAACCTTCTTCTTCTTAAGGGTCGCCTCGGGAAGTCTTCCGTTCCTGTGGTCCGGGTCTTCGATTGCTGCGGCTTGGAATGCACGCTCGAGTGAACACACTGCGTCCCTTTCTTCACAGGGTACGGTGATGATTCCACCGCTTCCTGGCATCTTGAGGACATTGTATCCATGGTGAGTCACTGCCATGAACTTGGCCAGGGCTGGGTACCCGAGGATGGCGTTGTATGGCAGACGGATGTGGGCGACGACGAAGTCGATGAGCTCGGTGCGGTAGTTGTTGCGCTGCCCGAAGGTGACTAGAAGGTGAACCCACCCTATTGGAATAGTGGAACCATCAGTGACTCCTGAGAATGGCTTGGTTGGCTGAAGCTGATCGTACGGCACTTGGAGATTGTCGAACGTCTCGAAGGACAGGACGTTGAGTCCTGCTCCGCCGTCAATGAGGGTCCTGGTGACCTGCACGTTGCTGATGACTGGGGAGCAAAGCATCGGGAGGACCCCAGCCGTTGCCGCGCACTTGAGCTGAACGTGATAGCGCACGCGGACCACCTGAGAGGGCGCGTGGCCTCAAGCTTGGGAAGGACTGCATTCACCTCACGAGCAAACTGCTTGAGGATGCGCTGTGAGGCTAGGGCCTGCGCGCCACCCAAGATGCAAGCGATCGCGCGTAGCTCCTGGAAGCCCCCAGCCCCCTCGTCTTGATGTTGGTCTTCATTCCTCCTTGGCGGTGGCGGCAAAGGAGGAAGGCCCGCATTGCCGTACGGGCGATCCTCACGAGGCTGATCTCTCCAGCCTCCCTCGCAAGGCTGGTCCTGCCAGCGATCCTCGCGAGGTCGGTCACGCCACCCTTGGCGAGGGCCACGGTCTTCCCATCATCCGCCACCTCTTCCTCCTCCTCGGCCATAGCCCCTATCGTTGCGCTCGGGGCTCGACCGACACGCCCATCTCTCACGGCCCTGAGCTCTTGACATTCGTTGGTGTTGTGGGTGTGGAGGTCGTGGTACACGCAGTACCGGCTACCCTTGGATGACCCAGGCTGATCCCTGCCTCGCTTGGTGTCTGATTCCGCTGCAAGCACGGCAGCCCCCTTGCGCTTCACGTCCTTGGCCTTAGGCTTCTTCTCTTCTGGGTCGGCAGCCGGGAGTTCGAGGAGGGAAAGGTGCCCTTCCTCAGCCCTGGTGCACTTGGTCGCCAAGTTGAACAGCTTCAGGGATGTGCATAGGTCTTCATGGATTGCTAGCTCCTCCTTCATCTTGATGTCGCGTACGCCGTCGGAGAAGGCCGAGATGATGGCTTCTTCGGTCACCTTGGGGATCTTGAGGCGAGCGTTGTTGAAGCACTGGATGTACTTTTCCAGGGTTTCCCCTTGCTGCTGCTTGATGCGGCGCAGATCACTCACGGCCGGGGGCCGGTCGCGAGTGCCCTGGAAGTTGGCGATGAAGCGAATGCGCATCTCGTCCCAGGAGGAGATTGTGCCAGGAGCCAGGTTCAGGAGCCAGGTGCGGGCCCCGTCCTTGAGTTCCATGGGAAACCAGTTCGCCATGATCCTTTTGTCTCTGTTGGCGGCTTCGATGCATAGCTCGTAGAGCTGTAGGAACTCCGCGGGGTCCGTCGTGCCATCGTAGCGAGGGGGCAGGTCAGGCTTGAACTTGCCCGGCCATGCGACGCAGCGTAGCTCGGGGGTGAGAGAACAACAGCCTGTTGTGTCCACCGGTGCCTTTTGCTGGTACTGGGCTTGTTCCTGGGGATTACCGCGTGCCGCCGCTTGGAGCAGCACGGGGTCTTGGCGTGGAGGTGCAGGGACGTGATCTTGGCGCGCCGGTGCTGGGAGCGCGAGAGCACCTTCTTGAGGACGAGGGATCTCTTGGCAGCTCCTTTCTTGTTGCGCAGGTGCCGGACACGGAGGGTCTCGCCCTGGGGCTACGCGCCTTGGAGCCAGGGCGCCTTCTTGGGGAGGACGTGGTGGAGGCACCTCCTGATCCCCACCTCCTGCGCGGAATGGAGGGCGAGGCAGCGAGAGGGACGGCAAGGGGGAGCCCCCTGCGGCGCTGACGAGCTCGGTGATGTGGGCGAGCTAGTCCTCGTAGAGGTCGTCGGTGGGGTGGTAGTGCAAGAGCTCTCTTGCCAGGAGCAGCACAGCGTGTGTGTCCGTGGGGGCGCGATGGGCGTGGGACGACGAAGCGGCTAGAGTTAGTGACGGTGTGGCGGTGCGGCCTTCCCGCCGTATCGAAGGATGCTGGGACGAGGCCTACTGCTCGTTCCCCGCCGGGCCGGTGGCGGCGTTGGCGGCAGGCGACGGGGAACGACAAGGGCGTCCGCCGACGGGCGCTGTCTGGGCGACACGGGTGGCGAGAGCAGCCCGGCGCTCGGCGCGAGCCCGGCGAGCGTCAGCCATGGAGACGACGGAAGATCACACGCGAACAGCGGAAGAAAGATTCCGGCGCACCCCTACCTGGCGCGCCAAATGTCGGATTTTGGGTTCCGGTAGACCCTTCAGGTTCGAACACTGGGGTGCACGCGGAGATCTCTCCCCTACCGATCTACGTTCAATCTCCTCGCGTGATTTGAGCTGGAAACAACGAACAACACAAGGGACACAAGGTATATACTGGTTCGGGCCACCGTTGTGGTGTAATACCGTACTCCAGTGTGTGGTGTGGTGGATTGCCTCAGGGGCTGGTGATGAACAGTACAAGGGGAGAACAGCCTCGCGAGAGGTGTTCTTGAGCTAGTGCGATGAACTGCTTGGGTGAGTTCAATCGCCTCTCTGTCTCTCTCTCTGTTGGGGTTCTACCAGATCTCTCGTCGTCTTTCCTACTCTATGGTGGCTAGCTCTATTTATAGAGGCCCTGGGCCTCTCCCCAAATAATGAGCGGGAAGGGCACCAACAATTGGCCATTTTGAAGGGTAACATCTAGTACAAGTTATCCTGACCAAAGGTGGTCTTCGGCTGCCAAAAGTACTAGTGATGACGCCATCTTGGGCTCCACGGTGACCTCCGTCCTGCCGCTCTGCTGGTCTTGGTCTCGTTGCATCGGAATGGTAACCTTTGCCCGATGCCTTGGCCTGTGCTTGCCCCCTTTGCACCAAAGGGGAAACAAGGACACTGCGCAGGCCGGCGCCCGCCTGGCGCCCGCCTGGTCTCGATCGTCATGGCTTGCGTCACGGGTTCCTCGCGAGGTACCCCCGCCTTGATCTCTCCGCCTCCTTGCGAGCCTGCTTGATGAGGCTGCCTCTGACGAAGCTTCCCGTTGTCCGCCCCGTGAGGCTTGGCCCCTCGCGAGGGTCTTGAGCTTGAGCTGATGAAGATGGGCCACGCTGGGCCCCCACTTGAGCCACGTCGCAGGCAGGCAAGTCTTGGGACCCCCGTTCCCAGAACACCGACAGATATCACATCACAATTTGAACTACATTTCTGCATTTGCCTTAATGTCTCACTTGTACGAAAACTGTTAGCAGAAGAACATTCGTTCTCAAGGGACCATAGAATCTCGTAACTATACTGCACACTACATTGCTCTTGTGAGTACCTCTTGCCCTGTATGACCATACTTACTTTCATAGCTGTTTGATTATGTAGCATCACTGCACATGTTAGCCTCGTAATCGTCCATTTGGTGGACATTATAAGATCCGTATGGACTCTTACATAAATTTAGATTCAACCCAATGCTTTTGAAGAGGTTTAGCTCTGCAGTGCTCTTGTAAGGACTGAACGTGGTCTATCACTATACTTACATTAACAGCTACTCCCTCCGTCCCATAATATAAGAACGTTTTGTATAGTACACCAGTGTTCAAAACACTCTTGTATTATGGGAAGAGGGATTGGTTCATTTTGTAGCATTCTGCATCTTATCTCCCTCGCCCACCATTTACTAAAAAAGATCATATCTATATTTAATCTTACCAACAAGTAGAATACACAGACAATGCCAGTGCAGAAGTG
Source organism: Triticum dicoccoides (assembly GCF_002162155.2). Lineage (NCBI taxonomy): Eukaryota > Viridiplantae > Streptophyta > Magnoliopsida > Poales > Poaceae > Triticum > Triticum dicoccoides. The sequence continues at coordinate 540,249,115 of NC_041382.1, forward strand.
TAGCCCATTGCTCTTGTCAGCACATTTTGTCCTGTAACGCTTGTACTTCCAGGGATTGGTAGTTGATTATGTAGCATCAATCTGCATCTTATTTTCATTATCCTCTATCCCTTCTAGTATTATCATATCTATAATTACTCTCTACAAAATGTAGAGTACAGGCAATGCTTATGAAGAAGATTCTATGCTGAAATTCTTGAGTTATCCTTCCCTTGCCATGGAGAAGGGCATTATAAAGCCGGTGTTAACTGTTAATGTAAGTCAGTCCTTCTAAAGCCTTTATCCTCAACTGCTGTTTAATTTGCTCATACTCCCTATCATTTACTGCTGCTTAGTTTGCTGTTTCTACCAAAATGCATGTTCGTAAGAACCGTAAGTTCTAAGTTTTACTTGTAAAACCAAATTCCTTATTCGTACCATGCACATTACTTAATACTCCCTATATGTATGCTTGTTTTTGTGGATCTATAATCCAGTGTGTGGTGAAGCAGCCCACGTTTGCACCTTGTCATCTCCTGTTTTATCTTACTGGTGTGGCTGATGATATGAACAACATGCCATGCACATTATCCAAAATAGATACAATGATTTTCTTTGCCCTTCATCTATGCTTTTATGTTGACATGGTAATCCAGTAGTGTGGTGAAGCTCCCCGCATTATGAACAATGCCAAATTGTGATATTGATATTTTGAACATACTCTTTATTTTCTAATTTGAAATTGGATAGAATTGACAGAACAGTTATCATCTTTGTTTATACATGTGCAAAACCTGTCATCTCTCTGCTTTGTTTCAGGGTGATATGCCTGATGGCATGCACAAGTCTACTGAAGGCTATGAGACAAACCCAACGTATATTGCAACAAAGAAGGCAAAACATCTTGAAGATAGCGAGACAACCCCAAAGTCTTGTCTTGATGCAGTGTTCAAGTTACTTGAGACTAATAGTCAGACAAGCTCACAAAATTCGTTATCTGAATCAGTTCGACTTCTTCAGTCCCAAGTTCTAGCAGAAAGGCATTCTGCAACTCAACTTCGACTTGAAGTCCTATCTCTAAGAAAGATTGTTGAAAACACCAATGAGAACCTCATCGCTAAACAGCTACACCTGAAAGCTATGACCGACATGCTAGGCCGGTTTCACAGCCTTGCTCAGCAGCTTGCGCAGCAGTTCCCCCACAAGGCTAACCTTTCTTGAACTATCTTGGAAGTGGTCTCAGTTCAGTATTATTTTGTTACGCTGCAATGGTGCCCAGTTTTTGTAATCTGCTTCTTCGTTGCGCTTTATGATCACTGGTGGCGAACTTTGATGCCCAGTGGATGTAATATACCTTAAATCATTTATTGTGTAGTGTAGGTTTATTCTTAGTTACTATGCCGTAATTTCTTTATTGTATAGAGTAGGTTTGTTCTTACTTCCTACTAGTTATGCAGCAACCCAAAATGAACCCCGGCCCATGATTGTGCGAATCAAATCACGGGCTTTTAACAGGCCAAAATTGGCTGGGTCCTTGTTTGGCCCAATCAGATATCGGCTGCGAGCAGGCCGGATGCAAATTGGGCCGTAGTTAGGCCCAACTATATGACGGGCTTTTAACATGCCGAAATTAATATAGGGCCGAAATGTTAAACGGGCCCTTAACAGGCCAAAACTAATATCAGGCTGAATTACTAAGTGGGCCTTTAGGAAGTGGGCCCAAAAGCATAGTGTCCAGTTGACGGGCCGAATCTGATATGGGCCATAATTGAGCCCAAAGCCTCTTAAAGGGCCGGACTTGATCTGGACCATAATTTCGCCCAGAACGTGGTAGGCTTTTAACGGGCCGGATCTCATATGGGCCACTATTAGGCCCGGAGCGTGGCAGACCATTAATGGACCGGATCAAATATGGGCTGGCATTTGGCCCAAAACATGGTAGCCAGTTAATGGGCCGGCCTACTAGGGTCCTCAAAATCTTGTGGGCCTACAGCTGGGTCGGCCCATTAATGTCAGCGAAATCTCGTGGGCCTTTAGCTGGGCCGACCCATTATGACCCGCAAGAATCTTGTGGGCCTTTACCTGGGCCGGCCCATTATGGCACACAAAAATCTTGTGGGCCTTTACCTGGGCCGGCCCATTATGGCCCACAAAATCTTGTGGGCCTTTAGCTGGGCCGGCCCATTATGGTCCGCAAAATCTCATGGGCCTTTAGCTGGGCCGGCCCATTATGGTCCGCAAAATCTTGTGGGCCTTTAGTTGGGCCGGCCCATTTAAACTTGTTGGGTCGTGCCACGTGTCGACGTATCATAGGCGCCTTCTGTCCAGTGAGTGGATGACATCTGTCCCGACGATGAGCCGACACGTGTTTCCTCTAGCCAATGATGATTTTACACGTGGAAAATCCCCATTGGTCGGGGCTGTTAATGGGTTATCGGATCCAAAACCCGACCCGATAGCTTAACGGTGTTCCATTACGGTGGATGCCACGTGTCGGTCACCCTTGATGAAAGCACTTCTGTGACGCACGATTTATCGTCATGGAAGTGGACACTTCCGTGATGATAATTTTGGTAATGTCATGGAACACTTCTACGACAGCACAGGTATGACTATCTTGATTCTTTCATAAATTTGTCATGGATGTACATGCATGACAAAAAAAGCGACCTACTGTGACAAACACGTATCATCACGGAAGTGTATTTTTTTGTAGTGAAGGCATTCGAATTACTCCAAAAAGCATTATTATAGATAAAAACAATATAAATAATTGTAGGAAAACATGATGCAAAATGGACTTATCCACTCCCCCAAGCTTAGACCTCACTTGTCCTCAAGTGAAAACCGAAATCGAAAAACATGTCCACATGCATGGAGAGAGAGGTGTCGATAAAAACAAAATGCGGACATAGAAGCATCATGTACATTATTATAACAGCAACAAACTTTAACATAAAACTTTATCACATAACTTTTATCATTAACTTTCATCGTAGACTTCTCATGAGTAAGTAACAATTCATCACAACATCAAAGCATAAATCATAAACTCTATTGGAAACCAACAAACTACGTTCTCAGTCAATTTTGCAACTACAATTCATCATCTTTTCAGGAAGGGTCACGTATTGGAGCCTTTTTGGCAAGTTCACATACTCAACCATCATATAGTCTTCTATGATTGCTAACACCCACCTCATACACATGAGCAAAAAGTTTCAACTGGACACATAGAAAGATAGTGGCTTATAGTTTCACCTCCCAACATACTCACCTCAAGGGTGATGTCAACAATAATAACTCATGCTACCCATATCCAACTAGATATATGTGCCTAGATCTTTCCTCACCATATGATGCTTGCTAAAAGGGAAAATAAAAAGGAATAGAGAGAAGAACTTTGACTCTTGTATAAAAGTAAATACATAAAAGTAAAAGATAGGCCCTTCGTAGAGGGAACCAGAGGTTTCCATGCGCCTTTTGTTTGGATGCTCAATCTCTTAGTGCAAAAGAACGTCACATTATATTACCCCTTATGATAGCAACCTTTATTATGCAGTCTGTCGCTTTTATTCTTTGCCATCACAAGTTCATACAACACTCAATTTTCTCTTACGCTAAATGATCTAACACTTTTAGAAGCAATTTTTATTGCCTTATTGCACCGATGACAACTTACTTGAAGGATCTTACTCAATCGATAGGTAGGTATGGTGGAATCTTCAAAATAAGATTTGGGTTAAGGGTTTTTGGATGCATAAGTAGTATCTCTACTTAGTGCAGAATTTTTGGCTAGCAAAGATAGGGAGCAAGCACCACATGTTGAAGGATCTATAACAATATAACTTCTTTGTGAATATAAACAAACATAAATCATTACGTTGTCTTCCTTGTCCAACGTCAACAATTTTGGCATATAATATTTTGATGGGGGCTCACAATCACAAAAGATGTCCAAGATAGTGTATTTGCATGTGAACCTTATCTTCCCTTATTAATTATTTCATGAATTGCATCATTGACCAATGCTATGTTTGTAAATCTCCAATAAAATTTTATACTTATACTCTTCCTTATGTGGTGCCATTACTTACCACAAGATTAGCATATGATCTTTTCATTTATTTCCTTTCTTTTTATTGAACATGAAAATAAAGAAAACAAAACTTCAAACTAAACCTTATTATATATCTCGCACACGATTACAAGGATAGATCACTAAGAAAATACTTGAAAAGAAAGGATCCAACAAACTTGTATTCATCTATAGCAAAATATAACTATGGATCGAACTAAAATAGTGGAGGTGATACGATACTGGGGTACCTCCCCCAAGCTTGGCACAAGCCAAGGGGAGTTCCTGATACGTCTCCGACGTATCTATAATTTATGAAGTAATCATCCCATGTTTACAACAATTCCATATGATTTTGGTATGATTTGATTATAACTAACCCAGACTGACGCTGTTTTCAGTAGAACTACCGTGGTGTCATTTTTTGTGCAGAAATAAAAGTTCTCAGAATGGGTTGAAATATTACGAAGAATATTTTTGGGAAATATAAAAAATATTAGAGCGAAAAGATACCAAAGAAGAGTCCCGGGGCAACCACAAGGGTGGGGGCGCCCCCACCCCCCTAGGGCGCACCTCCTGCCTTGTCACCGCCTCGTGGACCCCCTTGACTTGTCCCTGATGCCAAAAGCTCCTATAAATAGAGAAAACTCTAGAACGAAACCGAGATCGGGAGTTCCACTCCCGCAAGCCTCTGTAGCCATGAAAAATCAATCTAGGCCCTCTCCGGCACCCTGCCGGAGGGGGCCATCATCACTGGAGGAAATGGAGGAGGATCACGGAGGGGCCATCATCGCCATGGAGGCCAAGGACCAGGGGGAGAACCTCTCCCCATCTAGGGGGGAGGCCATGGAGGAGGAAGCACAAGGGGGAGACTCTCTCCCCCTCTCTCTCGGTGTCGCCGGAGTGCCACCTGGGGAATCATCGCCGCGGTGATCGCCTTCATCAACATCACCATCTTCATCACCTTACTCATCTCTTTTACGTGGTCCACTCTCCCGCACCCCGCTGTAATCCCCTACTTGGACATGGTGATTTATGCCACATATTATGATCAAATGATGTCTTGCCATCCTATGATGTTTTGAGTAGATTTCTTTTATCTTCGGGTTGATTGATGATCTAGATTGGTTTGAGTTGTATGTTTTATTTTGCTGTTGTCCTATGGTGCCTTCCGTGCCGTGCACACGTGAAGGATTTCCACTGTAGGGTGTTGAAATACGTTCATGATTCTCTTATAGTGGGTTGCTTGAGTGACAGAAGCATAAACCCGGGTAAGGGGGTTGTTGCGTATGGGATAAAGAGGACTTGATACTTTAATGTTATGGTTGGGTTTTACCTTAATGATCTTTAGTAGTGGTGGATGCTTACTATAATTCCAATCATAAGTTCATATGATCCAAGAAGATAAAGTATGTTAGCTTATGCCTCTCCCTCATATGAAATTGCAATAATGATTACCGATCTTGTTAACAATTGCGTAGGACAATTCCGCACACAGACCCATCATTATTCCACACTCGCTATTGTAATATATTATAATATATTCTAAATTTATGTTAACATCACCTATTTTTATATTTTATCTCTCCGGTATCATGCAAAGCTATCCTCTTCATACCCACAACGTAGATTTATTTCCCGTTTCTAGATGGAAGCAAACGTTCGGTGTACATAGAGTCATATCAGTGGCAAATAGGACTTGAGAGAATATTGGTCTTACCTTTAGCCTTGTGTGTTTGACACTCCATACATATCACTTCCATCTTTGGAAGTTGCTATGATGATTCCTTGCACTTGGGGATTATCAAGCTCATTTATGGCGTCGTTGCCGGGGAGCAATAGCGTGGGGTTGATATTTTCGTGTATGCTTGTTTGCTTTCTTCACTAAGTAGATTTTGTTTTACCATTTGTTTTTTTTAGTTGTGGGTGAAATAAACAAAAAATTTAAAATAATACAAAAAATATTACTTGCCTCTTTTGCCTAAAAACTTTTTCGAAAAGAGAAGTGATTGGAAGGTTGTGCACTGGAGAAGTGAGGGTCGACCTTGAACACTTGTGTTCATGCTCAAGGAAACAATTTAGAATTTTTCATGGAATATTCTCAAAAATAATCATCCCCTTGTATATATCCATTGTATTATAAAAATAATGTGCCAAGTTTTGGTTTTAGGATGTTTAAATTGCTTGTTTGGTGTGTGCAGCAGAAAAAAAACAGAAACTTTTGTTGTAGTATTTTAATTTTCATTTCTTACTGGGCGTGATAAATCTTGAAATTCTTACACGGTACTTTTCTATGATTTTTTTAGAATTTTTCAAGTTACAGAAGTATACGAAAGTTCCAGATTTCTACAGATTGTCATGTTTTTTATAGATTATATTTTCTATGTATTGTTCACTTATTTTGATGAATCTATGGGTTGTATCGGGGGGTATGAACCATGGTGAAGTTGTAATACAGTAGATATAATGCTAATATGAAATTGGAATGAGTTTAAAACAGTACCTAAAGGTAGTGATTTGCTTTATTATACTAACAGATCTCACGAGGGTTTTGTCAAGTTTTGTGTGAATGAAGTGTTCAAAGATCGAGGAGTTATCAATATAAGAAGAATAAGGAGAGGCAAGAGTTCAAGCTTGGGTATGCCCAAGGCACCCTAAGTAAATATTTTAAGGATACTCAAGCATCTAAGCTTGGGGATGCCCCGGTTGGCATCCCATCTTTCTTCTTCAGTAATTATCGATATACCTTGGTTTTTGTTTTGTTCACATGATATGCGTCTTTTGTGTTTATTTGTATTTTCTTTTCCTATATGATCCATTCTAGTATGAGATAGCCCTTCATTTATTTGTAGAATGTTCTTTGTGCTTCACTTAAATCTTTTGAGTATGGCTTTACAGAATGCTCTTTGTGCTTCACTTAAATCTTTTGAGCGTGGCTTTATAGAATGCTTTGTGTGCTTCACTTATATATTTTGATCTTGGATGTTGGTAAATCTATATTAATTATATAATGCTCCATGAACTTCACTTATATATTTTGGAGTATGAATAAGACTATCATCGGAATCGGGCTTGGAAGAGTATCATTATAATATCATGCCTAGCTAAAAAGGCATTAAAGAAAAGCGTTTGTTGGGAGACAACCCAATCTTTATCCTTACTGTTTTTGTGTGTTCACATGATTAAGCTACTGTAGTAATCATGTTTTATAGATTTAGTTTCAATGAAGTGCCAAGTAAGACCTTTGGGATGGCTTACGGTGATAGTTGATTTGATCTTGCTGAAAAACAGAAACTTTTACGCCCAGTAAAATAATTTTCAATTTTAACAAAAGCGCGATAAAATACTGATTCTTTTTGCACAAGATTAATATACAAATTGCCTAGATTTTACTAAATTTTTAGAATTTTTGGAGTAGCATAAGTATGGTTGTTGTTTAGATCATTACAGACAGTTCTGTTTTTGACAGATTATGTTTTCAATGCATGGTTTGCTTGTTTTATAGTTTCTATGGCTTATATTGATGAAAACAAATTATATAAATGATATGGTAAAGTAGGCATTGTGTGAGAACAATTATGAATCTTGTCTTTGACAGTACCAAAGTGAATGCTTCACTCTTTATCATACTAACCCATCTCACGAAGTTCCGTTAAGTTTTGTGTGATTGAAGTTTTCAATTTTTGGGTGAGATATCGATACGAGGAGAATAAGGAGTGGAAGGACCCTAAGCTTGGGGGTGCCCAAGGCACGCCAATGTAATATTCAAGGAAGACTCAAGTGCCTAAGCTTGGGGATGCCTCGGAAGGCATCCCCTCTTTCGTCTTCAAAACCATCGGTATACCTTATTCGGAGCTATATTTTTATTCGTCACATGATATGTGTTTTGCTTGGAGCGTATTTTCATTTTACTTGTTGTTTGAATAAAATCATTGGATCTGAAATCTTGAATGAGAGAGAGTCCTCCCATGGCTAGTAAATTATTTGACTACTCCTTGTTCTTCACTTATATCTTTTTGGAGTAGTTTGTCATTTACTCACGTGCTTCACTTATATCCTATGAGTATATGGTTAAATGAATTGAATATCATAGATCTAAAATTGTATATGCTTCATATCCTTATCCCATGGGGAGTAATGACTTCACTTATAAGAAATATAGGTTGTAAAATTTATTGAAAGTTAGCAAACTCTACATTGGTCACTTGAACAATTCATGAAAGAATATTGAAGGAAGAGAGATTTCACATATAAATATACTATCTTGGATATGTAAGTCAAATTCTTGTAGCAAAATAACCCACCTAATGAGTCTAGGTTTAGCATCCTTCTTTTCCATAAGATATTTTATAACAGCATGATGGGTGTGAACAATGTAAGATCTAAATTTATCATAAGAAAACACAACTGCTAAGAATTCTTTTTCTGTAGTAGCATAATTGCATTGGGCACTGTCTAGAGTTTTGCTAGCATAATGAATAACATTCAATTTCTTATCAACTCTTTGTCCTAGAACAACACCAATAGCATAAACACTAGCATCACACATAGTTTCAAAAGGCAAGTTCCAATCAGGTGGTTGAACAATAGGTGCAGAAATCAAGGCTTTCTTAAATGTTTCAAAGGTTTCTACACAATCATCATAAAAAACAAATGGAACATCCTTTTGTAAAAGATTTGTAAGAGGCCTAGAAATTTTAGAGAAGTCTTTAATAAATCTTCTATAGAAACCAGCATGACCGAGGAAACTACGAATACCTTTGATATATGTTTAGGACATGGAATTTTCTCAATTGCATCAACTTTAGCTTTATCCACCTCAATACCTCGTTCAATAATTTTATGTCCCAAGACAATACCTTCATTAACCATAAAGTGGCACTTCTCCCAACTCAAGATAAGATTAGTCTGCTCGCATCTCTGCAAAACTCGATCAAGGTTGCTCAAGCAATCATCAAAAGAAGTTCCGTAAACGGAAAAATCATCCATGAAAACCTCAACAATCTTTTCACAAAAGTCAGAGAATATAGCAGTCATACATCTTTGAAAGGTATCAGGTGCATTGCATAAACCAAGAGGCATACATCTATAAGCATAAGTTCTAAAAGGACAAGTAAAGGTGGTTTTCTCTTGATCAGGTTGTGAAACAGGTATTTGTGAGAAACCAGAATATTCATCAAGGAAACAAAAGTGTGTGCTTAGATAGTCTTTCTAGCATTTGATCAATAAAAGGCAAAGGGTAATGATCTTTTCTAGTAGCTTTATTTAACTTTCTAAAATCAATTACCATTCTATAACCAGTGACTATTCTTTGTGGAATAAGTTCATTTTTATCATTAGGAACAATAGTGATGCCTCCCTTCTTAGGGACACAATGAACAAGACTTACCCATCTACTTCAGCTATAGGATAAATTATACCTACTTCCAGAAGCTTCAATATTTCAGTTCTTACCACTTCTTTCATTTTAGTATTCAAACGTCGTTGGTGATCAACAACGGGTTTAGCATCAGGCTCCATATTAATGATGTGCTGACAGAGAGTGGGACTAATGCCCTTTAAATCATCAAGAGTATATCCAATAGCAGCTCGGTGCTTCTTCAGAACCTTCAATAATATTTCTTCTTCATGTTCTGAAAGGTTAGCACTAATAATAACAGGATATATCTTTTTCTCATCAAGATAAGCATATTTCAATGTGTCTGGCAATTATTTTAATTCAAACACAGTATCACCTTTAGGTGGAGGAGGACCTCCTAGAGTTTCAATAGGCAAATTGTGTTTAAGCAGAGGACGTTGTTCAAAGAAAATTTTATCTATTTCATTTCTTTCATGCGGATGCATATCATTTTCATGGTCTAGCAAAAAAAATTCTAATGGATCAGTAGGAGGCACAACAATAGAAGCAAGACCAATTATTTCATCCTTACTAGGCAATTCTTTCATATGATGCTTTCTACTAAACTTAGAAAAATTAAACTCATGAGACTCATCAGCAAAACTAACAGCAACGGTTTGTTTTTCACAATCTATTTTAGCATTAACGGTGTTCAAGAAGGGTCTACCAAAGATAATGGGACAAAAGTCATCTTGTGGGGAACCAAGAACAAGAAAATTAGTAGAGTATTTTATTTTTCCCACACAAGACTTCAACATCTCTAACAATCCCAAGTGGTGTGATAGTGTCTCTATTAGCAAGTTTAATAGTAACATCTATGTCCTCTATTTCAGTGGGTGCTATGTCATTCATAATTTCTTGATATAAGGTAAAAGGAATAACACCGACGCTAGCACCTATGTCGCATAAACCATGATAACAATGACCTCCTATTTTAACTGAGACAACAAGCATGCCAACAAGAGATCTATGTTTATCTTTTTCATCGGGTTTGGAAATTCTAGGAGCTTCATCACAGAAGTAAATAACATGCCCATCTATATTTTCTACCAAGCGATCATTAACCATAGCAACACTAGGTTCTACTTTGATTTGTTCAGCAGGTTTGGAAGTTCTAATCTAACTTTTGTTGACCACAGTTGAAACTTTAGCATGTTCCTTTATGCTAATAGGGAAAGGTGGTTTTTCAATATAAGCAGTAGGAACAACTGGATCAACATTACAAATAATAGTTTCATCTCTAGCTATTACCAGTTTTTTAATTTCTTCTTTAATATGTGGGTGATATTTAAACCACATCTCTTTAGGGAGATCAACATGAGTAGCAAATGATTCACAGAAGGAGGCTACTATCTCAGAGTCAAGTCCGTATTTAGTGCTAAACTTTTGAAAAGTATCAGTATTCATAGAAGATTTAACACAATCATACTTAAGCTTAATACCTGACTCTTCACATTCGTCAAGTTCCCAATTTTCAGAGTTGTGTTTAATTCTTTATAAAAGATCCCACCGGAAGTCAATAGTCTTCTTCATAAAGGAACTAGTACAAGAAGTATCAAGCATGGATTGATCATCACGAGAAAGCCGAGCATAAAAATTCTGAATAATAATTTCTCTTGAGAGCTCATGATTGGGGCATGAATATAACATTGACTTAAACCTCCGGCAAGCTAGAGCGGTACTTTCTCCTTCACGAGGCCAAAAATTAAATATATAATTCCGGTCACAATGAACTAGATGCATAGGATAATTTTTTGGTGAAATTTCAATTTCAAACAATTCCAATTCCAAGATCCAATATCATCGCATAGCCTATACCATGCCAATGCTTTTCCCTTAAAAGATAAAGGGAAAACCTTCTTCTTAGCTTCATCTCCGGGTAAACCTGCAAGCTTAAATAATCCACAAATTTCGTCCACATATATCAAGTGCATATCAGGATGTTTGGTTCCATCTCCTGCACAAGGATTAGCTAGCAGTTGTTCTATCATGCCCAAAGGAATTTCATAACCAATATTTTCAATAGGTGTAGTAGGTTGAGGGGTAACTAATTGTGGTTCCGGTCGAGGTGAAGATACCCCGAACAAACCCCTCAAAGGATTGTTTTCCATAGTAGCAAGTGACCATAAATTTCAACACGTAATAATAATTTTTTCCTTACCAATTTCCACTTACCACAAGCGCTTCACTCCCGGCAACGGTGCTAGAAAAGCGCCTTGATGACCCACAAGTATAGGGGATCAATTGCAGTCCTTTATATAAGTAAGAGTGTCGAACCCAATGAGGAGCAGAAGGAAATGACAAGTGGTTTTCAGCAAGGTAATATCTGCAAGTGTTGAAATTGTTAGTAACGGAGTAGTTTGTTAGCAAGATAATTAGTAACGAGAAAGTAATGATAATAGTAGCAAAAGTGCAGCAAGGTAGCCCAATCCCTTTGAGGCAAAGGATAGGCCAAAACGGTCTCTTACGATAAGCAAAGTGTTCTTGAGGGTACACGGGATTTTCATCTAGTCAGTTTCATCATGTTGGTTTGATTTGTGTTCGCTACTTTGATAATTTGATATGTGGGTGGAGCGGTGCCTCGGTGTTGTTCTTACTTGAACAAGCCTCCTACCTATGATTAACCCCCTCATAAGCATCCGCAACTTTTGGATCCAAATCAGTCCCTTACGGAATAGCGCATAAACTAGGGTTTAAGCTTCTGTCACTCCCGCAACCGGTCATCTAATAACTAATCCACAATGCATTCCCTTAGGACCAAATATGGTGAAGTGTCATGTAGTCGACGCTCACATGACACCACTAAGGGAATAATAACATACATACCATTAGAATATCGAACACATATCAAGTTCACATGATTACTTGCAACAATATTTCTCTTTGTGACCTCAAGAACAAAAGTAACTACTCACAAATGATAATCATGCTGAAGATCAGAGGGGTATTAAATAGCATATTGGATCTGAACATATAATCTTCCACCAAATAAACCATATAGTAATCAACTACAAGATGTAATCAACACTACTAGTCACCCACAAGTACCAATATATAGTTCCGGTACAAATATTGAACACAAGAGATGAACTAGGGTTTGAGAGGAGATGGTGCTGTGGAAGATGTTGATGGAGATTGCCCTCCCCAACATGGGAGAGTTCTTGGTGATGATGATGACGATGATTTCCCCCTCTGGGAGGGAAGTTCCCCTGGTGGAATCGCTCCATCGGAGGGCAAAAGTGCTCCAGCCCAAGTTCCGCCTCGGGCGGCGCTTCGTCCTGAAAGTTCTTCCCTTATTTTTTTTTCTAGGGCAAAATGACTTATATACCAGAAGAGGGGCACCAGAGGTGGGCCGAGGAGGGCACAACCCACCAGGGCATTCCTGGGCTCACTGGCGCGCCCAGGTGTGTTGTGCCCACCTGGTGGGCCCCCTCTGGTACTTATTGGCTCTAATATTTCTTATATATTCCATAAAAATCTCCATAAAGTTTCAGCTCATTTGGAGTTGTGCAGAATAGGTAGCCTGACATAGCTTTTTCAGGTCCAGATTTCCAGCTGCCGGAATTCTCCCTCTTTGTGTGTACCTTGCATATTATGAGAGAAAAGGCATTAGAATTACTCCAAAAAGCATTATTATGGATAAAAACAATATAAATAATAGTAGGATTCCATGATGCAAAATGGACATATCATCCCTGATGAGGGCAGAAGAAGCATCACTGGTGTTTTTCAATGTTGCGTTTCCCGTGATGAGGGTAGAGCTTATCAGTAATTGTGATGCAGAAACAATAGTGCAATTCGTGAAGAAGTTGATCTTTCGCTTTGGTTATCCTCACAGCATCATCACTAATAATGGGACTAAGTTGTCAAAAGGATCCATGAAGAAGTTTCGTTAGTAAGAGCACATCCGGCTTGATGTGGCCTCAGTGGCGCACCCTAGTCCAATGGACTGGTAGAACGTGCTAACTAGCAGATTTTGTGAGGCATCAAGCCAAGACTTATGGTTCCCATTGAGCTTACTCTGGGTTATTGGGTTGAAGAGCTCCCTCCTATCCTTTATAGCATACTGACCACCCCCAACAGATCAATAGGCTATATGCATTTCTTCATGGTTTATGGTGCTAAAGCAGTCGGGCCGAGCGATATTCGTCATGATTCCCCCAGAGTGGCGGTTTATGTCGAAGAAGATAACAAGCAGGCTCGACATGACTCCCTCAATGGTCTAGAGGAGGAACGTGACTTTGCAGCATCAAGATAGCAATATATCAGGAAGACCTACGTCACTATCACAGCCGTAGAGTCCATAGCCGTACTTTCCAGGAGGGCAACTTAGTGCTCCGATCGATACAAGATCAAACTGGCATGCATAAGCTCTCACCTCCTTGGGAAGGACCTTTTGTCATCAGCAAAAACCTCAACAACGGGTCTTGTTATCTGATTGACATACATGAACACAAGAAGTCACGTACATCCGAGGAGGAGACCAACAGGCCTTGGAATATTGCTCATCTCCGTCCTTACTACACTTAGAGCCAATGGCTCCAACTTTTGTGCATACCTATGTGTATATATATTTTATGATAAATGCTAATAAAGCCGGCATCCCCGAAATTCGGGGCCTTTGTCGTTTTGTCCCATATATTGTGCACGAGTCTTTATTTATTGATCATAGGTCACTGATAGGTTTCCAACGTATCTATATTTTTTATTGTTCCATGTTGTTATATTATCATTCCTAGATCTTTTACAATCATTTTATAACAACTTTATATCATTTTTGGGACTAACCTATTAACATAGTGCCTAGTGCCAGTTGTTGTTTTTTGCTTGTTTTTTACATCGCAGAAAATCAATACCAAACGGAGTCCAAACGCAGGAAAACTTTTTGGAGAATTATTTTAGACCAGAAGACCACCAGTGGGCCAAAGAAGTACCACAGGGAGGCCCGAGGTGGGAACAACCCACCAGGGCATGCCAGGAGGCCCAAGCGCGCCCTAGGGGTTATGCCCCCCTCTATGGCCTCCCGCACCGCCTCTTCACTCTATAAATCCTCAAATATTCCAGAAACCCTAGGGGAGTCAAGGAAACACAATTCTAGCCGCCGCGAGTTCCAGAACCACGAGATCCAATCTAGACACCATCACGGAGGGGTTCATCATCCTCATTGGTGCCTCTCCGATGATGCGTGGATAGTTCACCATAGACCTACGGGTCCGTGGGCAGTAGCTAGATGGCCTCCTCTCTCTCTCTTTCAATACAGTGGTCTCCTGGAGATCTATTTGATGTAAGATCCGATGAATTTTGAGTTTATGATCAGATCTATATCCATGAATATTATTTGAGTTTTCTTTGATCTCTTATATGCATGATTATTATAGCCTCGTATTTCTTCTTCGAATCTTTGGTTTAGTTAGGCCGACTAGACCGGTTTTTCTTGCCATGGGAAGAGGTGCTTTGTGATGGGTTCGATCTTGCAGTGTTCTTTCCCAATGACAGAAGGGGCAACAAGACACGCATGTATCATTCTATTAATGATAACAAGATGGGGGCTATTCCCACATGAATAAATCTCGTGTACATCCTGTCATCGTTCTTATTGCATTACTCCGTTTCTCGATGAACTTAATACACTAGATGCATGCTGGACAGCGGTCGATGTGTGGAGTAATAGTAGTAGATGCAGGCAGGAGTCCGTCTACTAATCTTGGACGTGATGCCTATATATTGATCATTGCCTGGATATCATCATAACTATTCGATTTTCTATCGATTGCCAAACAGTAATTTGTTTACCCACCATGTGCTATTTCATGACAGAAGCCACTAGTGAAATCTACGGCCCCCGGGTCTATTCTTTATAATATTAGCTTTCCGATCTATTAATTGCCTTTGAGATCTATTTTTATTTGCATTTATTTTCAGATCTATTATTCTAAAAACCCCAAAATACTTTATTGCATCTTTTATTTCACGTTTATTTGAGATCTATTTTTCCAATCTATCACAAATTTTATCCCGTCAACTTGACAATTTTTGGCGCCATTACTCGAAAGAGGGATTGACAACCCCTCATACGCGTCGGATTGCAAGTATTTATTCTTTGTGTGCAGGTACCATTTACCTAGTGTTGCTTGGTTCTCCTACTGGATTGATACCTTGGTTTCATAACTCAGGGAAATACCTATCATAGCTGTGTTGCATCATCCCTTCCTCTTTGGGGAAATACCGACGTAGTTTAAGCGACATCAAAAGGAACTTCTGCTGTCGGTGCAGGAAAGACATCATAATCATCTATCAGGTTCCTAATCACAAATCTCATCTCCTTGCAATTTACATTATTTTCCATTTCCCTCTCGTTTTTATCTCCCCCACTTCACAAAATATGCCGTTTTATTAGCCCTCTTTTTCGTTCGCCGTTTTCTCGTCGAATCTATTTTTGTTTGCAACCTTGCTTGCGTAGTCACAATGTCTTAAGAAAATACCAAGTTATGTGATTTTTTCAATACCAATAATAATGATTTTGTTAGCACTTCGATTGCTCCTCCGGCCACTGTTGCGGAGTATTGTGATATTACTGCCGCTTTGTTGAATCTTGTTATGAAAGAGCAATTTTCTAGCACTCCTAATGAGGATGACGCGTCCCATGTAAACACATTCGTAGAATTGTGTGATATTCCAAAAAAATATGTGGACAATGATATTGTGAAGTAGAAATTGTTTCCTTTCTCTTTACGGGATCATGCTAAAATTTGGTTTTCTTCTTTGGCTCGCAATAGTATCGATTCTTGTGATAAGTGCAAAGACGCTTTTATTACTAAGTATTTTCCGCCCGCGAAAATTATGTCCCTTAGGACTCAAATCATGAATTTTAAGCAACCTGAGAATGAACATGTTGCGCAATCTTGGGAAAGAATGAAGTTGATGCTAAGAAATTGTCCTACTCATGGTTTAAATCTTTGAATGATTATAGAATTTTTTTATGCGGGATTGAATTTTGTTTCTAGAAATCTTTTAGATTCCGCCGTGGGTGGTACTTTGATGGAAATTACTTTGGGTGAAGCTACTAAATTACTTGATAATATTATGGCAAATTATTCACAATGGCATATCGAAAGAGCACCTACTCGTAAGAAGGTTAATTCGATTGAAGAAATTAGTA
The DNA here is from genome assembly GCF_002162155.2 of Triticum dicoccoides. Classification (NCBI taxonomy): domain Eukaryota; kingdom Viridiplantae; phylum Streptophyta; class Magnoliopsida; order Poales; family Poaceae; genus Triticum; species Triticum dicoccoides. The sequence goes on from NC_041382.1 coordinate 540,265,729, forward strand.
CATTGAGTGAAAAAGTTGATGTTCTTATGAAATTCGTTGCTAGTAAAAGTTCTCTTATTGATCTTAATGATGTGCCTTTGTCTACTTTGATTGAGAAAATTAGTGATCCGCTAGATGTGAATTTTGTCTCGTGAAACAATTTTAATAACAATGCTTATAGAGGTAATTTTAATCCTAGGCCTTTTCCTGGAAATTTCTCTTACAATTATGGTAATTCCTATGGTAATTCTTCTTACAATAATAATAGGAACACCTCTGATCTTGAGAATAATATTAAAGCATTTATCAGTGCTCAAAAAGTTTTCAATACTTCGATTGAAGAAAAGGTGAATAAGATTAATGATATGTCTAGAAGCATTGATAGAGTTCTCACGATGTAGAAAATCTCAATTTGATTTTTTTTTCACCCAAGGTTGATGAATCAATTAAATCTTTATATTTTTCTATGGATGAAAGCAAGAAAAGAACCGCTATGCTTAGAGCTAAAAGAGAATTTTTAGAAAAAGTGTTTTCTAGTGATTGCTTTCATAAAAAGGATGGAGATCTTAAAATGATTGGTGTTTCTTCTATTGATTCTTTGTTTAGTAAAATTAAAAGTGATGATAAAGGGACTGAAGAAGAGTCAACTTTATCTAGAAGGCATTGCCTCTGGATGAAGAAAACAAAAGCAGGGGACAAGTCTAATTCGCTTGCTGCATGGGATCTGGTATGTCGCCCAAAAAGAAATGGAGGCTTTCGAGTGCTCAATCTCAAAATTCAAAATGATGTGTTGCTGCTCAAACTGCTTCACAAATTCTACAACCAACTAGACATACCATGGGTGAAGTTAATTTGGGATACTTACTATGTTAATGTAGTCCCTCATGCAATGCCAACATGTGGTTCCTTTTAGTGGCGCGAATTGGTGAAGCTCATGCCTATATACCGCAGAGTAACGAAAGTAACAATCCATAATGGCGCGACCACTCTATTTTGGAAGGACAACTGGAATCATCACATCCTGGAGGAGAACTTTCCCAGAGCTTACAATATCTAACATCAGAGAAGCCTTTCTGCTACCTCTCTTAGTGCAAGCCCATGAGGAACTTAGAGCTCTCCAACTCGAGGTCAGCCCCACCACACTCACTGAGGCGAATGATAGCTGGATTTGCACCTGGGGAGCATCCATATTCAAAACAACAGCGTATTACAAATTATGTTTCAGAGAGGTTATTGCTCATGAAGCTTTTGCATGGCTTTGGAAGGCCAAAAGTATCCCTAAAATCAAAGTTTTTGGGTGCTTCTTGCTGATGGATCATCTCAACACACGTAACATGTTGAAAACGAGACATTATAATATTGGGACGAACCTAGACTGCCTGCTCTGTGGAAACAATCTGGAGGAAATAGTTGAACATCTCTTCTTCCACTACAACTTCAGTGAAGGATGCTGGAACAAACTCAATATTCGATGGCCAAGGGCTGGGAATCGACTTGACATGATGACACACTTAAAAAGGGGCATCACAGAAAGATGATCATGGACATATTTTTAGTGGCTGCATGGAGTCTTTGGAAAGATAGGAATAACAACTACTTCCGCAAAGTCATGCATTCGTTGTCTTCTTGGCATGCTAGATTTAAAATTGACTTTGCCAACATTGCCTATAGACTCCCAGAGCATATGAGAAACCTTGTCTTGGCTGTTATAGACTCTGTAACCTAGCTTGACAGCATAAACTTGTACACTTAGCTCTTTATTAGGGTTTTGCTCCCCCTCTCTCCTCCATGTACATTGTAAGTTGACACCTTGTTAGAAATACAAAAACATGCAGCAGGGGTTTTCCCTACTATCTAACCTTCAAAAAAACTTTAGCTAGAAGGCGTCCCGATGATTCGGAGGGTGAATATCTTGATAAGAAAATTGATAACGGTGGGTTTGGAGAGGTCAAAACTTTAACTAGTGATGTGCCCACTCTTTTGGATTACAAAGACTTTAGTTATGATAATTGCTCTTTGATTGATTGTATTTCTTTGTCGTAATCCATGATAAATTCACCTCATGCCTATGAACAAAATAAATCTTTTACTAAACATATTGTAGATGCCATGATGAAAGCTATAGAAGAAAAGTTGGAATTAGAGATTTCAATCCCTAGAAAATTACATGATGAATGGGAACCTACTATCAAAGTCAAGATTAAAAATTATGATTGTTTTGCTTTATCTGACTTGGGTGCTAGTGTTTCCACAATTCCAAAATCTTTATGTGATGTGCTTGGTCTTACCAATATTGAAGAATGTTATCTTAATTTGCACTTGACGGATTCTACTATTAAAAAGCCTATGGGAAGAATTAATGATGTTCTTATATATTCTTGAAAATAGGTATTATGTGCCCATAGATTTTATTGTTCTTGATATTGATTGCAATCCGTCTTGTCCTATTATACTTGGTAGACCGTTTTTACGCACTATATAGGTGTCGTGACTGATATGAAAGACAGGAATATTAAATTTCAATTTCCACTAAGAACGGGTATGGAACACTTCCCTAGAACAAGAATTAGGCCACCGTATGAATCAATCATGAGGGCATCCTATGGATCTAGAACTAAAGATGATAATATTTGAATCTATGCATTATGCCTAGCTAGGGGCATAAAGCGATAGCGCTTGTTGAAAGGCAACCTAATGAATAAATTTTATTTTTGCCTTTTTATTTCTGTTATTGAGTGTTTGCACAATTATGCTACTATTATGATTGTGTTTTTTATGTTTTAATTAGTGTTTGTGCCAAGTAAATCCTTTGGGATCATGTTGGGTGATAGTTAATTTGACCTTGTTAAAAAACAAAAACTTTTATGCCTAGTAAAATAATTTTCATAAATCAAAGATGCGTGATAAAATTCTGAATTTAGTGCACAATATTGATATAAAAATTGCCTATGTTTTCCTATTTTTCATAATTTTTGGAGTTACAGAAGTATACGAAGTTTTCAAATTACTACAGACTGTTATGTTTTTGATAGATTCTTTTTTCTTTGCATTGTGTGCTTATTTTGATGAATCTATGGATTGTATCGGGGGGTATAAGCCATGGTAAAGTTAGAATATATTAGATATAATGCAAAAATAAAATATGAATGGGTTTGCGACAATACTTAGAGTGGTGATTTGCTTTGTTATACTAACGGATCTCACGAAGATTTTGTTAAGTTTTGTGTTATTGAAGTTTTCAAGTTTTGGGTGAGATCACGATGGATGAAGGAATAAGGAGTGAAAAGAGACTAAGCTTGGGGATGCCCCATGGCACCCCAAGTTATTAATCAAAGAGATCCAGGCAACTAAGCTTCGGGATGCCCCGAAAGGCATCCCCTCTTTCTTATAACAACCATTGGTATTTTACTTGGAGCTATATTTTTATTCGTCACATATCATGAGTTTTGCTTGGAGCGCCTTGTATTATATTAGTCTTTGCTTGTGTTGATTTTTAGTTTGTGTCATCTATCCTTGCTGGACACACCTATTTGAGAGAGCCAAAATTATGCTATGATTTGATAGAATTGCTCTTTATGCTTCACTTAAATTTTTTGACCTATGGAATTGCTCTAGTGCTTCACTTATATCTTTTTGAGCACGGTGTGCTCATTTTTGAAGAAATTCTCTCATGCTTCACTTAGATTTGTTGGAGAGTCAGTAAATTTTTTGAAGAAATTCTCTCATGCTTAGTAATTATTTTGAAGAAATTCTCTCATGCTTCACTTATATTATTTTGAGAGAAGAAAATTTTTATGCTCATGTTCTTCACTTAAATTTGTTTGAGCTTATCAAAAGCAACATATAAAACTAGTCCCAAAGTGATAGATATTCAAGAGGGATATAATAAAAACTTTCATGAAGATCATTGGACAAATTAAACTTGATTCTTTGCAATAGTTTTGAGATATGATGATAGTTATATGTGAGTCATGTTGGTGAGTAATTTATGCTTTAGTAAGAATATGGTGTTAAGGTTTGTGATTCCCTATGCAAGCATGAAAGTCAATAGCAATTAAATTACATCCTACTTATGATGCATTATTCGGTGTTAGTTATGCTTAATGCTATCTTATGTGATTTTTTGTTTCTTGGTTGGTTGCTTCTCACTCTATTTGTTAGCCACCACGTGTACTAAGTAGAAATACTACTTGTGCGTCCAAAATCTTTAAACCTAGTTTTGCCATATGAGTCCACCATACCTACCTATATGCGGTATTTCCATGCTCTTCTAAGAAAATTTGTATGTGCCATCTCTAATTTTCAAAATGAATTTCCTTCTTGTGTGCTCGTACTGCTCATGAAGCGGCAGGGGGTGGCCAATATTTTCCATGCTAGATTTTTTATTCTCAAGATGAGTGTTTATTCACTTGTCATTACACGAGAGTACGATGGTAATAGGGATGCCCAGTCCAGAAATGAAAAATAAATTTACTTTATGTTGTCAAATAAAAAATTCCTCGAAAACTGTGGGTATGGAAGGCACCTGTGGATACGGCTAGCCATGGATTGTAAAAGAATGGTGGGAAAAGTAATAAACTTTATTTTCTGTTTGGGAACTGCCTATGATATATCTAGCACGGTAAGTGTTGGGAATTACTCGTTCGTTTTCATTGACGGGAAAAGTATGCTTCTCAAAATTTTTTATCTCCCAATTTAAGCTCTGAGCTCTATACCTCTACAAATCCCTACTTCCCTTTGCAAAGGGCCTTTCTATTTACTTTATGCCATTTTTATTTTTATTTGAGTCTCCATCTTCTCTTATAAAGCACCAACTAGGGAGCACTATGATCAAACTTGAGCATTGGATGTAGCTAATATGCGAGTGTGTTTCATGAATGGATCAATTATTGACCATGATGGGATAGGGATAACTTTCTTTAGTGTTGATATTTTGAATTACATGGTTGCTTGTTGATATGCTTGAGTATTGAAATCTTCATGTCAAAACAAGACTATTGCTTTGAACCATCTAAAAAGTCCAAATGTCCATGCTACAAAAGAAAATAATATGTGATATATATGTGAGGCAGCATTCCACATCAAAATTTCTGTTTTTATCATTTACCTACTCAAGAACGAGCATGAATTAAGCTTGGGGATGTTGATACGTCTCCAACATATCTATATTTTTTTTATTATTCCATGATGTTATATTATCATTCTTGGATGTTTTACAATCATTTTATAGAAACTTTATATCATTTTTTGGGACTAACCTATTGACATAGTGCCAAGTGCCAGTTGTTGTTTTTTGCTTGTTTTTTACATCGCAGAAAATCAATACCAAATGGAGTCCAAACGCAGCAATGTCGGCGTTATAGGAACGGGAGTCCCCAGACTTGCCTACCTGCGGCCCACGACGTGGCTCTCCTAGTGTCCTGGTACGACCCGTCTTCACCAGCAAGCACTCAAGACCCTCGCGAGGGGCCAAGCCTCACGAGGCGGACGACACAAGACCTCCTCAGGGGCAGCCTCGCTAGGCTGGCTCGCGAGGAGCGGAGAGAACGAGGTGAGGGGCACCTCGTGAGGTTCCCGTGACGTGAGCCATGACGACCAAAGCCAGCCGGGTGCCAGGCGGGCGCCAGCGGGCGCAGAGTACCAGTTGCCTCTTTGGTGCTACTAGTACACATGCCCGTGCATTGCAACGGGCGAAAATATTATTGCACATGCTCCGTGTGTCATTGCACAACGTTTATTATATCCAGTTTTGACAAACATCACAAATAAGGTTACTCCGAGTATTGATTTTCGAACCATGAAGTGTGGACACGAAGAAGCCATGGTAACGTCTTTCGTCAGGACCGACTTCAACTCCACACTTTTATCAGATGGAAGAGTAGTAATGCATTGGATAGTCTATCAAATGATTTCAATTTTTTGTTCAGAAAAACCCAAAGTTATTTAGGTGTACTTTTTAAAAAAATCGCAACTATTTTCGATTTTTTATTAAAACGAAAACTTTTTCTGAAGACAACATGTTTGATTTTGTGATGGCTGACAACATGTTTGATTTGAAAAAAAAATCATTTGTAATTGTTTTTGCACTAATTGGGCTTGGCCCATAAAGGACTTGACCTACACAACACATACGCTCTCAGAAAAAAAAAACACTAACACTAACGTATAGTAACCATCACACAAAAATATTCATATACAGGGACAAAAGAAATATTCCATGGGAAATCTTTGATTAACAAATCCACAAAAAACTGATGTGTCGGCCCAACATCATGCTTTACATTCTCTTAGGTGCGAATGACAATAGCAGATGATTATTTTGAGTGACTTCTGACCTTTTTTTTGTTAGTCAAGTTGCTTGAAAAAAAATCTTGTAACCATTAACAATCTCCAAATCATGTGTGGGGACGAAAGGAGCAACCAAATCGTATTTGGAAAGAGATGTTGAGCAGTTCAGACACCAGCTGGTCGCAAGGCACTACTGTGACAGTGTCACCAAAGGCAACATTTTTTTAAAGTGTAATGCTGCTCGGATCACACTTTCTCAACTTTGTTACCTATAAGTTCAGCAAACCAATTTTAGAGCAAGCCGACACTGAATGCAACAATATAAAGAGATGCCAGTTAAAGTTGGATCAGGGAACCACCATCACCTCTGCTTGGGCTCCACCGCCACGGTGCCCAGCCCACAAACAGAAACTACCACAACCACATACTTAAGTATGTCTTCATGCCAATATTATCTTTCAGCTTGAGAACTTCAGGTACGAGGTCACAAGTAGATGTGCCAGACAGGATATCATAGTCTGAAATCATTAGCGCCTACCAACACTATTTGAATTCTCTAAATCAGAAAAATTGTAGTCACCATCTTTATGAAATCAAAAGAACACATGGCATCTGTTATCCATGTCGACACCACACAATGCTGGTTTACTGCATGATGAAAGGTAGCCAACCTGCATCCAGTACAATCCAGATTTCATTAAAAGAGCAAACACATGATATACAATGTTCAGAAACTATTTTGGACAATTCTAACTTGTAGAGAGCTCAGTATGGTATAGCTTTGAGATGAAATGTAAGTTTATATGCCAGAAAAAATGATGAACGAAGTAGCAGACTAAAATTATTACAATGATAAAGACATATTTGTTCACGAATCCTGTTCTAGTACATACATTTTTATTCTCTAGCATCAGGTAAAGAATCTTGATGTGAGAAATTTTAATCTACAGCAACGACCAGCAACTCAATACACACAATCGTACAGTCATCTTCTTCAGGGAAACATATAGCCAAACTGTCCAGTCAAGATTGTACACTGCGATTTGAAGGGAATAGAATTATACACCAAAGTGTCATCATTGCCGATGTTAGTCTTGCCAGATTTCCTTGTACATCTCGTCTCCTGGATCTTCTTCTTGGTGTAAATGAAAATCATGACTATGTTGTAGAATTCTCTGCTCACAAAATAGTGTAAGCTAAAACTTCTTATAGAAGTTTACCGAGGAAGTAGTAAATATTATGAAGGGCATTTTTGCTTCATACATATCAAAGCAAGCACCAAGGTAAATGGCTTACTCCCACGGATCATCTCCCACCAGCATCATGTCACCCTAATTATCAGTATACACAATCTGCCTCTCTGTTTGAAGAAATTAATTTAGCGTCAAATTCTAACATCTTGTCTAGCTCAGCTTTGAGGTCATCATAGTCACTGAACTATGACATATCCATACATCTACAAATCGCGACGCCTTGCGTATGAACCTACAAAACCATGGGGAATATCATACAAATTAATCTAATGGCATTGCTGCTGGAATTGCGTGAACCTCCATGAAGCTAGACACACCACGGGTTGCACTAATCAGTCAGCACTGGATATTTTGCCAGTAGCAGCCGTCAAAACACCACGATTCTGGCGCGAGCACAAACTAAAGGACTGCACCAATCAGCCGAGATTGGAGAGTTTGCCGATAACAGTTGGAACACCGATCGCTGGCGCAATTGAAGAACACAGACTGGAGGTACAAAATCTGGTGGTGCCCATGGATGGAAGCGAGGAGTGAAAAGAGAGCTGGAGAGTATGGACTTACGCAAATGTGCAAGAGAACCTGAGATCCAGCAAGCCAGAACGTCAGAGAGCGCGGACAAAGTCACACTCCGACCGCTCGACGTCGCTGATGTCGACTACGACCTCCATGGCGTGGGGGCCTTCCTTTACCCCTGTCTGCCCCGTGAGCCCCTGTCACAGGTTCGGCACTTCGGCTACCTACAGTGCGTGAAGATCATCCAGGGACATGCATGCAGCTAGCAAAGTAAAAAATCATGAGCCATGAGGAAATATCTATAGATAGGTGCGACACCGTCCCAACCTCGCTCCGCTGCCCGCGCTTGAACTGTTCAATGGTGGCAAGATCCACCTCGTATTGCTGTTCCACGATATAAATTACAAACACATGGAGGCCTTGGGTATCAGAGAGAGGTTAGGGATGGGATGCCTCGTTGTCACAGTAGAGCCGTGTTTAGACCCTCGAGTATATCTACCCTCGAGTGATAGCCGCGGAGGAGCAGAACTGGCGGAAGCACAGGGGAGGCGAGGTGCACGGGCTGCATCACCAACAAGTGGCCGGACTTTGTTCATGTAGGAGGTATCCACGTAGGCCACACCGATGATCTAGGCCATGACGGGGCCATGAGCGTGACTATCAAAGCCGTCGCTCCGCGCACCATTGCCTTCGGCAGCTTTGGAAGGCCGGCCAGGTCGCTTCTGTTCGTGGAAGGACATCCGACTCATCGGTGTCTCGTCATCCAGCGGCGCTGTCCACCAAGGTGACCCGGTGCAGTCCAAAGTGTTGTCCACCCACGACAACCCATCACAACTAAGCGGAACTCCTTGTTGGCGACAGCGTCCTCGGCGGCGTCGCCTCCGCCCTCCAGGAGCATCCGAGGCCGATGGGAGCCCGCATCGTGCCGGCGTGGAGGCCTTTGAGTACCCATGAACTGAACAGCAGGTCCAATTATATAGGATTGCTTCTGTGACGCCCCTGATTTGACTATACACTAATCATGCACGCAAATGTGTACGACCAAGATCAGAAACTCACGGGAAGATATCACAACATAACTCTAGACACAAATTAAAATAATACATGCTTTATATTACAATCCAGGGGCCTCGAAGGCTCGAATACAAATGCTCGAAGGCACAAGAGTCAGCGGAAGCAACAATATCTGAGTACAGACATAAGTTAAACAAGTTTGCCTTAAGAAGGCTAGCACAAACTGGGATACAGATCAAAAGAGGCGCAGGCCTCCTGCCTGGGATCCTCCTAAACTACTCCTGATCGTCGTCAGCAGGCTGCACGTAGTAGTAGGCACCTCTCAAGTAGTAGTAGTCGTCGTCGACGATGGCGTCTGGCTCCTGGACTTCAACGTCTGATCGCAGCAATCGGATATAGGAAAGGGGAAAAGGGAGAGAAAAGCAACCGTGAGTACTCATCCAAAGTACTTGCAAACAAGGAGCTACACTACATAAATATGCATTGGTATCAAATGGAATAAGGGTAACATATGTGGACTGAACTGTAGAATGCCGAAATAAGAGGGGGATAGTTAGTCCTTTCGAAGACTACGCTTCTGGTAACCTCCATCTTGCAGCAGGAGAAGAGAGTAGATGGTAAGTTCACCAAGTAACATCGCATAGCATAATCCTAACCGATGATCCTCCCTTCGTCGCCCTGTGAGAGAGCGATCACCGGTTGTATCTGGCACTTGGAAGGGTGTGTTTTATTAAGTATCCGGTTCTAGTTGTCATAAGGTCAAGGTACAACTCCAAGTCGTCCTGTTACCGAAGATCACGGCTATTCGAATAGATTAACTTCCCTGCAGGGGTGCACCACATTTCCCAACATGCTCGATCCCCTTTGTCCGGACACACTTTTCTGGGTCATGCCCGACCTCGAAAGATCAACACGTCGCAGCCCTACCTAGGCACAACAGAAAGGTCAGCACGCCGGTCTAAATCCTATGACGCAGGGGTCTGGCCCCATCGCCCATTGCACACCTGCACGTTGCGTACACGGCCGGTGAGCAGACCTAGCCTCCCTTATACAAGAGCAGGCATTCCAGTCCAACCCGGCGCGCGCCGCTCAGTCACTGACGTCACGAAGGCATCGGCTAATACCACGACATCGAGTGCCCATAACTGTCCCCGCGTAGATGGTTAGTGTGTATAGGCCAGTAGCCAGACTCACATCAAATACCAAGATCTCGTTAAACGTGTTAAGTATTCGCGAACGCCGACCAGGGCCAGGCCCACCTCTCTCCTAGGTGGTCTCAACCTGCCCTGTCGCTCCGCCACAAAGTAACAGTCGGGGGCCGTCGGGAACTCAGGCCCACCACTACCTGGATGGAGCCACCTGCCCCTTCAGCCCCCATCTCCAAACAGTATCACCGGTAATGTAACAGTGTAAGTATATAGTATATGCCCGTGATCACCTCCCGAAGTGATCACGGCCCAGTAGTATAGCATGGCAGACGGACAAGAGTGTAGGGCCACTGATGGAACACTACCATCATATACTAAGCAGTAGGATAGCAGGTAAAGATAACAACAGTAGTAGCAAGGACAGGCTATGCAGCAGTATAGGATTAACTGAAAGCAGTAACATGCTACACTACTCTAATGCAAGCAGTATAGAGAAGAGTAGGCGATATCTGGTGATCAAGGGGGGGGGCTTGCCTGGTTGCTCTGGCAAGAGAGAGGGGTCATCAACATCGTAGTCGAACTAGGGGCGCCGACAGTCTCGGTGTCTAGCGAGAGAAGAGGGGGAAGAAACAATAAATATTAAGCAAACAGATGCATGACGATGCATGACAAGACAAAGCGTGATGCTAGGTGTGCCCTAACGCGGTATGAGGTGGTACCGGTGAATGGGGAAACATCCAGGAAAATATCACCGGTGTTTCGCGTTTTCGGACAGATGAACCGGAGGGGGAAAGTTGCGTATTCGATATGCTAGGGACGCGTGGTGAATGAACGGACTGCATATTTGGATTCGTCTCGTTGTTCTGAGCAACTTTCATGTAGAAAGTATTTTCATCTGAGCAACGGTTTATTTTATATGATTTTCTAAAGTTTAAATCATTTTTAGAATTTATTTAATTATTTTAATTCAACATTATCCAAAACAGTGTTTGTTGACGTCAGCATGATGTCAGCAGTCAACAGAGGGTTGACTGGGTCAAACTGACGTGTGGGTCCAGTGGGACCCACCTGTCATACTTTGTTTAGTTAATTAACAGTAGCTAATTAGGTTAATTAGTCATTAGATTAATTAATCTTAATTAGTTAATTTAATCAAAATTAATTAAGTTAATTAATTAGTTAATTAATTTTTTATTTCTTTATTTACTTAAAAAAATGTTCTGAGCGGCCCCCCCTTGCCCAGTGGCACAGAGGCCACTGGAGCGGGCGCGCGGGTGCGGGTTAACGGGCGCCTGAGCCCGAGGGGCGCTGCCCAGGCTACTAGGGGGCGCCGGCCACGTCAGGGCGCCGGAGCAGCATGGCGAGGGGGCGGGCACACGCAGCATCGGCGCGCGTGGCCAAGGGGACGCGGCCGGCCGGAGCAGAGGCAAGCGGCGGGGTGAGGCCATGGCAGTTGCAGCCGTAGCAGCACCTACAACAGCGGGAGGGCGTGGCCGCAGGCGGCGTTGGTGAGCACGATAGCGCGGCCGGCGGCCAGGTGCGAGCGGGCAGGTGTGG
>NC_041382.1:540277948-540280669 GCF_002162155.2 Triticum dicoccoides
AAACTTTGGATTTCTGAGCTCCATTTTGATTTTTTTTAAATCATTTCCTTCCCTGTTATGATGAGTTTTTCCCAAAGAGAAAACTTTTCAAATATGTTATTGGACTTGTTTAACCTCTCAAGAAAAACTTTCCTTTTATCAGTATAACTAATTAACTAACTTAATTGCTTGATCTTTACTTTCTTGAAAATAGTTTTTTCAAGGTTAAATGGCCATATTTGAGCTACAACCATTTGATAGATTCACTTAAAATTTCCACAAAAATTTGGAGATGTCATGTGATGTTTTTAAATCACTTTTATGCAAAAATATATTTCCTTCATGAAATATTTTGAGCCCTGCACTCAATTTTTCTTCTCTGGTCCAGAGTGCATTTTGCACTGCAACCCATTTTTATATTTCTTTAAAACTTCTACCAAAATTAAGGAAGGTCAGTAGGAGCCTGTTATCCCTCTTTGTGCAAAAAACTAATTATGTTCTTCGAAAAATTTGAGTGAATCAACCTCATTTCCATTCTGGACCAACTTGAGGATTTGTACAGCAACCACCATTTTAGTTGCTCCTATACCCTTAACTATTTCTCCTACTTGTAGTCCCCCATGTTAAACCCTTAAGTCCAGGAGCATGCACCATTTAGATCATTTTTGGTTCATGGAATAATGTCATTTATTTCCTGTCCAAAATTGAAGTTTTGTAAAACTTGCACTAACAAGTTTCTTCTTTTGTCCAACTAACATCACCACTCTCTCTTTCATCCACAGAGACACTGATCTGGAGATTTTAGCCACTCCAAGAAATGCCTAAGTGCCCTTGGCATATTGTCAAACACCTGGTATGCATGGCCAGTTTTGACATGTTTTTGTCTTTGCATTGTGACCTTGCACCTCTGATCAAACCAGCATGTCCACTAGACTCCCCGTTCCTCCTAACCTAGGTCTGTTAATTGCCAGTCTCAACCAAGCTCTATAGCATGCTCTGGCATTTTGTCGAGCACACCCAGTGCGTGCACTGGACGCGCCCAGAGCGCGCGTATTGCAGCCGCGCGCCCGAGCCGACACGCTGGCCCCCACGGCTTTGGCCCGCTCTGCAGAACCTTGCCGCGCACTCCCTTTCTCTCCGCTACACGCCAAGCAGCCCCCGCCGCGCCCCGCAGGCCAAGCGCTAGCCGCCGCCGCCGCCCAACAGCCCTGCGCCGTTCAGCGCCGCCCAAGCCTCGCCCGCTCGCCACCTGGCCCTTGGAGCAGTGCGATCTCATCCGCAAGCGTGTCTGCTAGCCCTCGTCGCCGCCACGTCGCCCTAGCTACAGAACGTCGGTTCGCCTGAGAGCTTATCCACGGCCGCCGCGGAACCGCCTTGCCACGCTATAAAAGGGAAGCCCCGAGCGTCTCCAAGCCCTCAGCTAGCCTCATGCCGTCTCACTAGCGCCCCCATCGTCACCAATTGGAAGGGAGCAGGTCTTCTTCAACCTCTCCGGTCAGTTCAGCCACCGCCGCCTCCCGGCTCCATTCGGCGCAACCAGAGCTTCCCCCTCTCCGTTCTCTTCACCAGGAACCATCTCATCCTCCCGTGAACTCGTTCCCCTGCTTGATTTTGATCAGGAGCCATCGCCACCACAAACTCACTTTGTCACCGAAGCTTCCCTTCACCGCGGAGCTCGCCGCCGGCGATTTACTCCTTCCCCAGCAACCCCTCGACCACCGGGAGAAACGCCCCAGCCGTGCGGATCCATCCCCACCCTCGGGGGCCCGCGAGGAACAGCCAAACGCCAGCGACGATCGCCGGAGCCCCGCTCCGCTCGGGCAGAGGAGGGAGACGACGCACGGCGACTGGTCAAACCTGACCAGTGGGCCCCTGGACCCACTGTCAGCGACCCCGCGCCGTCCACGCTGGAGTAAGTGGAGGCGTCATACCCGTAATACGTCTTCTCTGCGCGAAAGCGTAATCTCTTCAAAACGTTTTCTTTTCTGTTTTAATTTAAAAACAGATATTGACCAGAACTTTGACTAGCTATAACTTTTTAAATATAAGTCCAAATGAGTTGATTCTTTTTCCTACCTTCTTCAAATTTGATCTAGTTTATTTTAAGATTTATTTAAAAAATTTCAAACAACTTTTTGGTTCTGTTTTTGAAATATGTGTTAATTCAAATATATTTTCAAATAGGATTTTGGGGAAAGAGAAGAAAACTTTCAAAAGTTTGGAGAGCACCCTGCCTTTCCACACATTGAAGGCAAGCATTCTGAACTCCGGCATAATAATTTTTGGAGTAACCATTGATGCATTTATAACACCACCGCATTTCGAAGGACTTGTTATTTCATGTGATATGATCATATGCATGGGTGCATGTTATTGATTTCCATGCTGTTGGAAATGAACACACTTGTGATGATAATCATCCTCATGTGCCTTGCATGCATACCGGTAGGAACCGGGAAAACCTCTGCCTTGGGTAGGCATGAGTTTGTCGCCGGTCACCGTCGGGACGGTTATGTCCGGTATGGCATGGTAAGATATAATGAGTGTTGATTGTATTGGTTGAAATATATTCGTTATACTAATCATGCAGGGAATACTTAAACCTCCTGAGTCGACCGTAGATCGAGTCTTGTTCCAGTAACCCCCATACTTGTTTCGTACTACCACTCGTCTCTACAGCAAGTAGAGTACGGTTCAGTAAGTTGTCAACCTCTTTCTAGCACACACCGTACAGAGAGGCCA
>NC_041382.1:540280941-540281541 GCF_002162155.2 Triticum dicoccoides
GTAGGCAGGCCACCTGGTCCGGGAGCATGGGTGTTTCCGGTTGGGACCGAGAGGGGAGGCCACCCCTTAGAGCGCGCGATATAAATTTGATCCCATGCTACGCGAGGTTGTAGCCTCCCCACTTAGAGTTTGCTTAACAGGTGTCGTGGGTGATTCCAGACACGTGTGTGATAAGCTGGTGTGTGCAAGTTAGGTGTGTTTTCAACAAAAAGACCGTAGATGGAATTAGTCCCGATGGACTAAAGAAATCCGTTACTCGTGGGTAAAGAGTACACCCTCTGCAGAGAATAAACCTATTCGAATAGCCGTGTCCATGGTTAAGGATTACAGCCTGGGATGGGTCAAGTATCGGTCTTAGTGTCGGTCTTCGGAGGTGAAACTATTAATCCAGAAATGGAATTACTACTTGTGACTGGTGATAACTATGATTATTATTATTTGACTAACCCATGATATTATTGTTATTATCGTGTATCTCTGGGATGGTTCTACCTCCGGGATATTCACTTTGATTGTTTCTTTTAAAGCCCTTTATGAGGCGTCGCCCAGACGCCCGACTGTGGCATTTCTTTTAAAGCCCTTTATGAGGCGTCGCTCAGA
>NC_041382.1:540281842-540290263 GCF_002162155.2 Triticum dicoccoides
GTGTCGCTCAGACGCCCGACTGCGGCTTTTCTTTTTAAGCCCTTTATGTGGTGTCGCTCAGACGCCCGACTGTGGCATTTCTTTTTAAGCCCTTTATGTGGTGTCGCTAAGACGCCCGACTGTGGCATTGCTGGTTATTCGTTTTTCATAAATTTTAATACTACTATGTTATTGCAATTTTATAAATAACCGCAGGCACGCATCAGAAATTTATTTACTATTTTCGACTGACGTCATGAGCATAAAATGTTTTCAGCACATCATTGTTATATTATACATGTGTTCATAATGTTTGCGAGTACATTCAAAGTACTCACTGGCTTGTCCCTGGCTATTGTCTTGGCCAGATTTTTCTGCACGGAGAGGAGCGACGCGATGCCAGCTCCGGAACCCACGCAATGGAGATAGCAGCCTCACGAAGATAGGAATTTAACCTGGTCAGCTGTTCCCGTGGGGAATGGAGTCCCATAGACACAGATGTTTCACAACCCGCTTCCGCCATCATTCACTAGAGACCATTGGTTGTACCCACAGGCCAGAATGGTCTTGTGCTACATATTCTGTATTTTGCTTGGAATTTCTGTATCAAGTTGGAGCCTCATCAGCTAACAGTAATCCTGGGGCTGATGAGAACGACAGTCTTTTCTGGAAATTTATTACCCAGAAAACCGGTCGTGACAGACTTGGTATCAGAGCCAGGCTGACCATTGGCTAATCCTATCCTAGCCAGGTCAATAAACTTAGGCAAACCAACCCACTAGACCATAGCCAAACACCAGCCAAGCTTCTCGTGCAAGATAGCCACACAGTGACCCAACACCTTTTGGCAGTCGGTGCCCAACCTATCAACCTAACCTGTCACTCATGTGCCAGTGACCGGCCCCTAAATAGTCCTTTCTCGCAAGCGTTCGAAGGAAGACTCCGTCCCCTTTTTCTTATAAAAAGGGGCACACTAGCCTCAACCCAGCACAGCACAGCCACTACCCCCAAACCGAGCCACAATGCCTGGACCTATAGTGCACAACGAAACCATAGCAACCAACCTTGGAGGTTTTGTGACCATCCTCGCAAACCTCACCCGTCGTGCCTACGCGTTAGAGGAGCCACCAGAATATGTTGTGTATCAAGGACCCATGAGCGGTGAAGACCGCCAATTCTGGGCCACTGTGCACATTTACGGTAGGAGTCTAGCACCCGAGCGCCCCTACCGGTTCACCGGAAGAACAACTTCCTTTGAGCCACAAGCCATCCAGCTAGCCGCTCGAGAGGCTATAGTTCATCTCAGGCACTTGTCGCCCAGAGTTAACTGTCGCTCGTTCCACTACTACCCCAGACGAGAAGGGTATGGTAGACCACCCCAAGTCGCCAATGGAGACCACGAGACGGACCCCGCATTGTTGCACCTAGTGCGCTATGTAAGTGCACTAGAGGCACTGTTCGACCAGATCACCATTGATCTAATAGCAGCTCGTGGAGAGCTGGTTCGTCGAGCCCCGGCGAGAGAAGAAAACGAGCCCAACACCAACAACCCGGTCGTGCTGTTTGGACAACCAATCGAGACCCCGAGATCTACCCCAGCCATCGGCCAAGGTGCTGCGATAACCCCAGAAGTGCTTCGTAGCATATTGGGAGCACACTCCAACGGGGTTGTGGCCAACAATCCCCGCAATGGTCATTCTCACTACCCCGACCTTGCAGTTCCTCCGCCATCTCCGACTAATCCCGGCAGAGAGACACGTGGAGAAGCCTCGACATCCGCCAGGCACGCCCGTTTAGACATAAACAAGGTAGACTGAGCCGTATGAGTAGTACCAAGTTTCAATGTATCCTCGCTTTGTAATCATGCGACCGCATATATTAACGCAGCCTGTCTTTGTGCCTCTGTTTTAATAATAGCCTTGCATGTTTGGTCAGCGCATAGCTGCATATTCTTCCGGGCACAACTACCAAAACCAGCCCGACAACAACCACAGTAACACATCTCTTTATGAGATATGTGTATCTCTGACACTGACCTGACCTTTGGAGCCAAGCTGGCAAATTTATTACTTTTCACCACGGTAAAACAATCCGGCTCCATTGCTATATAAAGGCCACCTTGTGACCTTACCCAGCAACCCTCACTTTGCGCACAACACTCACGCTTCTTCCTGTCATGCCGAACCCCAGCATTCATCTGAGAACCCCAGATGCAACCCCAGGTAGCTTTGTCAAATTATTGTGGGATTTTACCCGTAGTACCATGGGTTCTACCCAGCCACCCCAGTACGAGCTGTTCAAATCAAGGATCACCCCATCCACCTCGGAATATTGGGCAGCAGTACACATTCCTCCTGTAGACCCCAACCAAGATCCAATAGAAGTTTCCTTCGTGGGGAAATCTATGCCAACCCCACACTTGGCCATAGAAGCTGCTGCGAAAGAAGCGATTGCTCGTCTTCGATCTGCAGTACCCTATGCCCGCGAACGAGGATATTATTACTTTCCAAGTCGTGCAGCACCCGGAGAAATAACGTCTTTTCCCGGTGGGCGGATTGAGAGAGACCCAGTTCTGGCCAACCTTATCCAGTACATCATTGCTCAAGAGCATTTAAACCAGTGAGTGATGGAGTATCTCCAGAGCCTCGCAGATTTAAATCCTCAGATTGCCATCGGCAGACCACTGAGACCCGACCCGGAGAGACGCATTCATCGACTGGTCAATCCACTTCCTCCAATAGAAGAGGAGTGCATTCCTTTACCAGAGACATTTTATCAGGACCCCGTCCAGTTACCGTTTTCATTTTAGACGTCACTATTGTATTTGTTCCTTGCAGCATTTATTTATGTATGTGACTTATGCGTGATACCCTGAGTTTGTACGGCAAGTCAATTATTTGGCTTCTGCTCATGTGTGTAGTTTTGTTGTGGTTTACGCTCCTTTAAAGTAACTGTTTTCCCCTCGCGAAACCCTGGAGTGAGATTTTCTTTTCCCTGAGTTGCTACATCTACACTTTCTCACGACGTGGATTATTTAATTTCACTCAGCACCACGAGCAGACTCACAACCATAATCATACGGACACATACACTGTTTGCAAAACTTTGCAACGGTGTTACATCCAGCTAATCACCCCCTAACAACAGTTAGCACCCGGCATACTTCATCTACTCCTCATGATCACCACCACCGCGGACAGCCAACACCCGAGTCGCAGCATCGCGATACTCGTCGAAGATCATCGCGCACAGGAGCACAGAGAGCCCCAGCAGTGTCGCCAGCCCTCCGCATATCAGGATCACAAACCAGTCCGGCATCGCCTCCGCCATTAGAGCCTAGACCGAGCTTCTGTAAGCAGTAACGGAGAAATAAGGAGGAGGAGAAGTGAGGCCAGGTGTAAGGAGGAAGAGAGAGGCACCCCGGCCATTTTTATAGCTCGAGCTCGGTGTACGGTGGGCGAAGTCCACCAACGCCGCTCGTCGCCGATCGCCGGTGTTCGGAGTCGATCCACGAGCAGTGCCGATAGCGCACTGGCCCGCGAGGTGAGTGCACGCTGCACCAGCAGCTAGCACGCCGCGCACTACCACGTTTCGGCCTAGATGCCCTACACACTAGGCGTCGCCGGTGGAGAAAGCGCGCGGAAGAGAGGAGGAAGAAAGGTCCAGAGGGAGAAGAAGAGGAGACTGACAGTGGACCCCGGGTCCACCTGTCAGCCAGAGAGAGCACTATGCTCTCGGGTGCGATCAGCATATATCTAAATTTAGGAGTTATCCTAAATTTATATCCAGCATAGAAATCGCCCGTTTTTGTCTCGGACCGTAGACTTTTCCGCGCAGCACCAGTTTTCACACGGTGATTTTTCACCACTTATTGCCTCTCATTGTAGCTACATCTTTATTGCGTAAATATTCTCTTAACACCGCTTTCAGCAAATCTCGAGGACGAGATTTTTCTTAAGGGGGATAGTATTGTGACACCCCAAAATTTTGGCCTTGTTTTATTAAATTAAATTTTTTTTTCAGGAATTAAAACTTTGGATTTCTGAGCTCCATTTTGATTTTTTTTAAATCATTTCCTTCCCTGTTATGATGAGTTTTTCCCAAAGAGAAAACTTTTCAAATATGTTATTGGACTTGTTTAACCTCTCAAGAAAAACTTTCCTTTTATCAGTATAACTAATTAACTAACTTAATTGCTTGATCTTTACTTTCTTGAAAATAGTTTTTTCAAGGTTAAATGGCCATATTTGAGCTACAACCATTTGATAGATTCACTTAAAATTTCCACAAAAATTTGGAGATGTCATGTGATGTTTTTAAATCACTTTTATGCAAAAATATATTTCCTTCATGAAATATTTTGAGCCCTGCACTCAATTTTTCTTCTCTGGTCCAGAGTGCATTTTGCACTGCAACCCATTTTTATATTTCTTTAAAACTTCTACCAAAATTAAGGAAGGTCAGTAGGAGCCTGTTATCCCTCTTTGTGCAAAAAACTAATTATGTTCTTCGAAAAATTTGAGTGAATCAACCTCATTTCCATTCTGGACCAACTTGAGGATTTGTACAGCAACCACCATTTTAGTTGCTCCTATACCCTTAACTATTTCTCCTACTTGTAGTCCCCCATGTTAAACCCTTAAGTCCAGGAGCATGCACCATTTAGATCATTTTTGGTTCATGGAATAATGTCATTTATTTCCTGTCCAGAATTGAAGTTTTGTAAAACTTGCACTAACAAGTTTCTTCTTTTGTCCAACTAACATCACCACTCTCTCTTTCATCCACAGAGACACTGATCTGGAGATTTTAGCCACTCCAAGAAATGCCTAAGTGCCCTTGGCATATTGTCAAACACCTGGTATGCATGGCCAGTTTTGACATGTTTTTGTCTTTGCATTGTGACCTTGCACCTCTGATCAAACCAGCATGTCCACTAGACTCCCCGTTCCTCCTAACCTAGGTCTGTTAATTGCCAGTCTCAACCAAGCTCTATAGCATGCTCTGGCATTTTGTCGAGCACACCCAGTGCATGCACTGGACGCGCCCAGAGCGCGCGTATTGCAGCCGCGCGCCCGAGCCGACACGCTGGGCCCCACGGCTTTGGCCCGCTCTGCAGAACCTTGCCGCGCACTCCCTTTCTCTCCGCTACACGCCAAGCAGCCCCCGCCGCGCCCGGCAGGCCAAGCGCTAGCCGCCGCCGCCGCCCAACAGCCCTGCGCCGTTCAGCGCCGCCCAAGCCTCGCCCGCTCGCCACCTGGCCCTTGGAGCAGGGCGAGCTCATCCGCAAGCGTGTCTGCTAGCCCTCGTCGCCGCCACGTCGCCCTAGCTACAGAATGTCGGTTCGCCGGAGAGCTTATCCACGGCCGCCGCAGAACCGCCTTGCCACGCTATAAAAGGGAAGCCCCGAGCGTCTCCAAGCCCTCAGGTAGCCTCATGCCGTCTCACTAGCGCCCCCATCATCACCAATTGGAAGGGAGCAGGTCTTCTTCAACCTCTCCGGTCAGTTCGGCCACCGCCGCCTCCCGGCTCCATTCGGCGCAACCAGAGCTTCCCCCTCTCCGTTCTCTTCACCAGGAACCATCTCATCCTCCCGTGAACTCGTTCCCCTGCTTGATTTTGATCGGGAGCCATCGCCACCACAAACTCACTTTGTCACCGAAGCTTCCCTTCGCCGCGGAGCTCGCCGCCGGCGATTTACTCCTTCCCCAGCAACCCCTCGACCACCGGGAGAAATGCCCCAGCCGTGCGGATCCATCCCCACCCTCGGGGGCCCGCGAGGAACAGCCAAACGCCGGCGACGATCGCTGGAGCCCCGCTCCGCTCGGGCAGAGGAGGGAGACGACGCACGGCGACTGGTCAAACCTGACCAGTGGGCCCCTGGACCCACTGTCAGCGACCCCGCGCCGTCCACGCTGGAGTAAGTGGAGGCGTCATACCCGTAATGCGTCTTCTCTGCGCGAAAGCGTAATCTCTTCAAAACGTTTTCTTTTCTGTTTTAATTTAAAAACAGATATTGACCAGAACTTTGACTAGCTATAACTTTTTAAATATAAGTCCAAATGAGTTGATTCTTTTTCCTACCTTCTTCAAATTTGATCTAGTTTATTTTAAGATTTATTTAAAAAAATTTCAAACAACTTTTTGGTTCTGTTTTTGAAATATGTGTTAATTCAAATATATTTTCAAATAGGATTTTGGAGAAAGAGAAGAAAACTTTCAAAAGTTTGGAGAGCACCCTGCCTTTCCACACATTGAAGGCAAGCATTCTGAACCCCGGCATAATAATTTTTGGAGTAATCATTGATGCATTTATAACACCACCGCATTTCGAAGGACTTGTTATTTCATGTGATATGATCATATGCATGGGTGCATGTTATTGATTTCCATGCTGTTGGAAATGAACACACTTGTGATGATAATCATCCTCATGTGCCTTGCATGCATACCGGTAGGAACCGGGAAAACCTCTGCCTTGGGTAGGCATGAGTTTGTCGCCGGTCACCGTCGGGACGATTATGTCCGGTATGGCATGGTAAGATATAATGAGTGTTGATTGTATTGGTTGAAATATATTCGTTATACTAATCATGCAGGGAATACTTAAACCTCCTGAGTCGACCGTAGATCGAGTCTTGTTCCAGTAACCCCCATACTTGTTTCGTACTACCACTCGTCTCTACAGCAAGTAGAGTACGGTTCAGTAAGTTGTCAACCTCTTTCTAGCACACACCGTACAGAGAGGCCATGGTGGAAGATACTGGTTGTAACTAGTAGGCAGGCCACCTGGTCCGGGAGCATGGGTGTTTCCGGTTGGGACCGAGAGGGGAGGCCACCCCTTAGAGCGCGCGATATAAATTTGATCCCATGCTACGCGAGGTTGTAGCCTCCCCACTTAGAGTTTGCTTAACAGGTGTCGTGGGTGATTCCAGACACGTGTGTGATAAGCTGGTGTGTGCAAGTTAGGTGTGTTTTCAACAAAAAGACCGTAGATGGAATTAGTCCCGATGGACTAAAGAAATCCGTTACTCGTGGGTAAAGAGTACACCCTCTGCAGAGAATAAACCTATTCGAATAGCCGTGTCCATGGTTAAGGATTACAGCCTGGGATGGGTCAAGTATCGGTCTTAGTGTCGGTCTTCGGAGGTGAAACTATTAATCCAGAAATGGAATTACTACTTGTGACTGGTGATAACTATGATTATTATTATTTGACTAACCCATGATATTATTGTTATTATCGTGTATCTCTGGGATGGTTCTACCTCCGGGATATTCACTTTGATTGTTTCTTTTAAAGCCCTTTATGAGGCGTCGCCCAGACGCCCGACTGTGGCATTTCTTTTAAAGCCCTTTATGAGGCGTCGCTCAGACGCCCGACTGTGGCTTTTCTTTTTAAGCCCTTTATGTGGTGTCGCTCAGACGCCCGACTGTGGCATTTCTTTTAAGCCCTTTATGTGGTGTCGCTCAGGCGCCCGACTGCGGCTTTTCTTTTTAAGCCCTTTATGTGGTGTCGCTCAGACGCCCGACTGTGGCATTTCTTTTTAAGCCCTTTATGTGGTGTCGCTAAGACGCCCGACTGTGGCATTGCTGGTTATTCGTTTTTCATAAATTTTAGTACTACTATGTTATTGCAATTTTATAAATAACCGCAGGCACGCATCAGAAATTTATTTACTATTTTCGACTGACGCCATGAGCATAAAATCTTTTCAGCACATCATTGTTATATTATACCTGTGTTCATAATGTTTGCGAGTACATTCAAAGTACTCACTGGCTTGTCCCTGGCTATTGTCTTGGCCAGATTTTTCTGCACGGAGAGGAGCGACGCGATGCCAGCTCCGGAACCCACGCAATGGAGATAGCAGCCTCGCGAAGATAGGAATTTAACCTGGTCAGCTGTTCTCGTGGGGAATGGAGTCCCATAGACACAGATGTTTCACAACCCGCTTCCGCCATCATTCACTAGAGACCATTGGTTGTACCCACAGGCCAGAATGGTCTTGTACTACATATTCTGTATTTTGCTTGGAATTTCTGTATCAAGTTGGAGCCTCATCAGCTAACAATAATCCTGGGGCTGATGAGAACGACAGTCTTTTCTGGAAATTTATTACCCAGAAAACCGGTCGTGACACACGGTGAGCGCGACCGCGGGGAAGTGGGCGTGAGCGAGGCCACGGCGGGCACAGGAGTAGAGGCGGGAGGCGACTGGGTTCTCAACCGCGTTGGTGAGCAAGGGGCGGCGAGGCTCGGTGGAGCCTTTGGGGAGGAGGACGGGGACGCGTCGCCGGCGAGGAGGAGACGGACGGCGAGCCCCGAGCGGCGGCGTCGGTGGTGATGGTGGCGTGGGGGGTTCGGCGATGGGGCAACGGGGTTGCTCCGTCAGGGTCCTCGTGCGGCGGCGTCGGGGATCGATGGGGTCGGGGCGGTTTG
>NC_041382.1:540290697-540359133 GCF_002162155.2 Triticum dicoccoides
GGGGGAGGGAGAGGTGGCCTTGTAGGCCAGAGAGGGGGTGCGGTTGGGCCGGTTGGCCGTGACTTGGCCCAGTTGGGCCGGGGGCTGCTGGGCCGGAGCCCCGGGGGGGTTCTTTCCCCTTTTTGTGTTAGTTCTGTTTTTGTTTTGATTCTTTTTCTTATTTTTCTGTTTTATTTCTATTTTAATTTTTAATTTTTACAAAAATCACCACTAGTACCTAAATTAGTGTTTATAAATAAACTATTGTCACATCAATTCTTAACCCATAATAAAATATTTTTAATATTTTATAAAATCCAATAGGTATTTGTTTAATTGTTTTCACTACTGTTTTAATTAGTTTAGAGCCCTGAAACATTTTATCAAGGTTTGGTTTCTCCATCGCATTTACACATGATTTATCTGACCCACCTTGAACATTTTGGTTTCATTGTTTGAAAACTTTTGTTGTTTGCCTATATTTTAAATTTGAATTTGAATCGTTTTGAACTAACGTGATTTCAACAACAACCGAGGTGACGTGGCATCATTAGCAAAGGTTTACTGTAGCTTAATTATCCGGGCGTCACAATTCTCCTCCACTACAAGAAATCTCGTCCCGAGATTTAAAAGGTAGTGAAAGGGGGAAGTTCTAGTTACGAAATTCTAGCGGAGCTTCTCGGTCTTAGTTGCTCTTCTCAACAAGGTCGGTCCACCACGTTGATGTCTTCATTCCTCTGCTTCAGGTCATCATGATGAAGTCGGCATCCTTTCTTCGGGAACTCCATCGTACTTACGAAAGAATAAAGGGGTGGGTATTCCAGGAGAATGGACCTCCACAAGGTGGACTATCTGATCGATAACATCGGGGGAGGTGGTGGAAAGTAACTCTCGAATTGGAACTTAAGAAAACACCGAGAGCAAGTAGGACGGTGCAATAAGAAGTTTCGAGAGGATAGGCCATTGTTCATTGCCTGAAACAAAACGTGATAGGGTTCATAGAAATGGGAATAAGCATTGTATCTGATACCAGAATTGATCACTAGACAGGTGGTCCGTGAATTACACACGAAACCAAGAGTAAGGGATAACTTTGTCAACAAGGTGTACAGGAGGGTCAGGTTTCGATCCTGGGACCTGTGGGTTATGGGCCCACCATGTGGGTTAAAAGTAGGGAGGGCGATATCTTCTTGCACGATCATGACAGCAAGGCATGTCAGAGAAGAGACTATCCGTTATGTCGGCAACAATATCGGTACCAAGGGCGAGGGATAAAGAGAACCATTTTCCTACTCGTTGAACGAGGCGGACCAATAGGCAAAGTTCTCGTCCATCTGTGGTTACCGGAATGTCATCAACAATAGTAACAGGTTCTTGCTGACAGAATTGTACACCGAGGTGTTTACATAAGCAGGAGAATATTGATGCTTAGATCATATAGATCACAAGAAAGGCTCAAACAAACAACAGAAAGTAAAATATGATTATCATATTAAACAGAACAATGGAAAGGAAAACGTGTTAAAACAAATATTTCAGGGGTATATCCTTCCCAAGGACAAGCAGAGCATGATATCCATGACAGGATATAATGTAGAAAACCCTTTAGGTAAGGGGAGAAAAATTTCATGACATTAACCATACAATGGTGTTTGGACAATAGAGCAAGAAACATTTAGCACTGGGCTTCAAATGTTCTTGTTGGAAATCAGAGTACCAAAGACATGCTTCGAGATAGCATTGCATGGTCTTCAATCAAAGGTCAGACTCTGCATACACGAAGGGATTCCTCATTAAGCCAAGGAGAGGATGAGGAGGTGGCTGATGGACTCAGCGATAATTCAACGAGGTATCCAAAAAGATGGATTTCCATAGTTATGTGAACAAGGAGATAACATTTGTCGGATCAAATGATATAATGATGTATGCTCAAGGAAAAACATACACAATTAAACATTAGTGGAAAAGGGTGCCCAAAGTAGGGCCTTAGGTAGCATGATCAAATGTTAGAATGGTGACTCAGTGATCAATAATCTAAGAATGAACGTTTGACCATTAACTTCAAAGCAATAGGGTTGCTAGAAGGGCAGAATCCAAACAGCACTGTGCACCTGTTGGTATCCTGGTTAGATCCAACACGAGGACCAAGAAAGAAAGGTGATGGTGATAAGTATTACCTGTATCCAGAATTCTCAGGAGGTGGTGAAATTCTCACGACATTCTTGACATAAAAGATGGTAATACTCCAAGGTAACGAAGAATAATTGTTGGATAGCACGGGTCTCTAGGTATAACACAAAACACAAACAAGTTTGTGTTGGAGGGAAAGCAATAATGTTGTCGGTGATAACACAAATCATCGAGGGACAAGGATGGTTACTTGTCATCATCCATTTGGTTGATATTCTGGAAGGAATCAAAATGTTGTTTGACGACCACGACAAATTTTGTCGGGAGGCTCCATGAAGATGTAATCGATTGGCGATGACATCAAGTCAAAGGAATGATGAAGCGAAAGGTTATTGGAACCATGGGTACGACACAACTCGAAGTCAAGCTTGCTGTTCAAAGCAAAATGATATGATGAGGAAAATTGACGTAAGCTTAGCTCATCGTCGAAAATTGTGCTCCGGGAAGAAGGACCAGGTAGCACAGTTAAAATTTAGCACGATAAGGATATAGCTAATTAGGATAGGAATGACTTGAAGGATTACTAAACACATACGCAACGAAAATTACTTAGAGTTATTATACCGGAGCTCGAAATCGATTCACTTATCGATGTTCTCGATTGACGACAACCCAAAACCCATGAAAAATTGGAACTAGTGAGAAACAATAGCTGATGAAGGCTCATAATATGGAACATAGTTCTTAGATATTCTTGAGATACCAGAGGGTAATACTCGACGGTAGATCAAGGTAGAGGTTGGACTGGTGTATTGACTTGCAAAAGACAAGTACTTTAACTTGTCCGAGAAATGGGATCAAAGAGAAAATATGGTCGGAACCACGATTGCAAAAGGCCAGATCCCAGATATAAGATGAACTTATACCAAAGGAATAATTAATTTAAGGGAGGCTTTAATGATAAGATCTACATCGTGTCCATGGTCATGAACACAAGTTCAAGGTCGACTCCCACTTCTTCAATGCATAACCTTTCATTCACTGCTCGTATTTCGAAAATGACATTAGTTGTTGAAAGTTTTTTTACCTGGTGCAATACCAGATAAGTATGACCCATGAAATCTTTCAGGTTCACATGGATTAGGGAAGGCGTAGGTTCAGCCCATCAGGGCATCTTAGGAACATATACCACAAACTTCGGAGTAAATAATACAAGCTCGAAAGTAGAGCAGTGTTCAAAGCAGATGATACAATTTATCAAAGGCATTATATACCCATGGAAAGGCTCGGAAGGTTATTCAATATGTAGGACACTGTCGGATAAAATCCAACAAAGGAACCGATGGTCCACAAGGGATCTGATGTGAGCATCGGTACTCAACCAGAGGAAGAAGAATGCAGGGGCATCATATTATAGAACATTTGAATGATTCGATGCTTAGATAACAAAGGAATTAAGATTTCCAAAACAAAGGATCAGAAGCAGACGCTCTGATCAAGGTTGGATAGACCAGAGGCACAATTGACGACAAATAGTTTGGTCGAGAACCAGCTCATGTTCGAAAATGATGTCTGAGCCGGAAAGATAACTTAGAAGGGTTGATAGATGATTGTGTGCATTCGCACACATGTTGAATCAATAGGATCAAAATGACGGTGTCAAAAGATACTAGTGAATATTGCTAGTGATATGGAGCATCCATAATGTAAGCATACAAGTATTTGCAGAGCAATAGTTTGAAGAGGATGCTCAGAAGGTCGGATAGTATTTCAGAGTATCTTATGAAGCATACGAACAACTGGGGATGAACAAATACTCAATAAGTGCGAGGAATTTTCAATATGGGTATTCATGTGGAAAAGAACTGCAAAGCACTAAGCTTAAAGGATTTTCGGAACAATAGAGAGAATTTTCGGTGTATCTTGTAATAACAAGAGCAGCCGGGAATAAAGGTAAGCACGACAAGTGTATGTATTTATCCATAGGGATATATCGATGATAGGGATTGCAAAAGCGACGGGCACAAGGTCTCGAGAGAACATCAATGAGTAACTTCAAAATCTTCTGGTGCAGCAGGCGATCATCTATAATAAGTGGCTCTCCAGGAGAAATTTGTTACGAGAACCTAATGTTAGAGTTTTAGCAAATTCATTTAACCCGAAGAGAAAAGAGTTCAGAGTCCCAGAGTAAAGGTCGAGGATTAAAAGATCCTAGTACCACCCAATGGCGACGTGGGCCCGTAAGACACACAGCCAAGCTAGTAAAAGGTTTTGCAATGTCTAGACTCGACTTCGGCCAAGGAGTGTGGAAGGGGGATTCCTACAGGCAGTCGGCTCTGATACCAACTTGTGACGCCCCTGATTTGACCGTACACTAATCATGCACGCAAATGTGTACGACCAAGATCAGGAACTCACGGGAAGATATCACAACACAACTCTAGACACAAATTAAAATAATGCAAGCTTTATATTACAAGCCAGGGGCCTCGAAGGCTCGAATACAAATGCTTGAAGGAACAAGAGTCAGCGGAAGCAACAATATCTGAGTACAGACATAAGTTAAACAAGTTTGCCTTAAGAAGGCTAGCACAAACTAGGATACAGATCGAAAGAGGCGCAGGCCTCCTGCCTGGGATCCTCCCAAACTACTCCCGGTCGTCGTCAGCGGGCTGCACATAGTAGTAGGCACCTCCCGAGTAGTAGTAGTCGTCGTCGACCGTGGCGTCTGGCTCCTGGACTCCAACATCTGGTCGTAGCAATCAGATATAGGAAAGGGGAAAAGGGGGAGAAAAGCAACCGTGAGTACTCACCCAAAGTACTCACAAGCAAGGAGCTACACTACATAAGTACGCATTGGTATCAAATGGAATAAGGGTAACATATGTGGACTGAACTGCAGAATGCCGGAATAAGAGGGGGATAGCTAGTCCTTTCGAAGACTACGCTTCTGGTAACCTCCATCTTGCAGCAGGAGAAGAGAGTAGATGGTAAGTTCATCAAGTAACATCGCATAGCATAATCCTAACCGATGATCCTCCCTTCGTCGCCCTGTGAGAGAGCGATCACCGGTTGTATCTGGCACTTGGAAGGGTGTGTTTTATTAAGTATCCGGTTCTAGTTGTCATAAGGTCAAGGTACAACTCCAAGTCGTCCTGTTACCGAAGATCACGGCTATTCTAATAGATTAACTTCCCTGCAGGGGTGCACCACATTTCCCAACATGCTCGATCCCCTTTGTCCGGACACACTTTTCTGGGTCATGCCCGGCCTCGGAAGATCAACACGTCGCAGCCCTACCTAGGCACAACAGAGAGGTCAGCCCGCCGGTCTAAATCCTATGGCGCAAGGGTCTGGGCCCATCGCCCATTGCACACCTGCATGTTGCGTACGCGGCCGGTGAGTAGACCTAGCCTCCCTTATACAAGAGCAGGCATTCTAGTCCAACCCGGCGCGTGCCGCTCAGTCGCTAACGTCACGAAGGCTTCGCCTAATACCACGACGTCGAGTGCACATAACTGTCCTCGCGTAGATGGTTAGTGCGTATAGGCCAGTAGCCAGACTCAGATCAAATACCAAGATCTTGTTAAGCGTGTTAAGTATTCGCGAACGCCGACCAGGGCCAGGCCCACCTCTCTCCTAGGTGGTCTCAACCTGCCCTGTCGCTCCGCCACAAAGTAACAGTCGGGGGCCGTCGGGAACTCAGGCCCACCACTACCTGGATGGAGCCACCTGCCCCTTCAGCCCCCATCTCCAAAAAGTATCACTGGTAATGTAACAGTGTAAGTATATAGTATATGCCCGTGATCACCTCCCGAAGTGATCACGGCCCAGTAGTATAGCATGGCAAACGGACAAGAGTGTAGGGCCACTGATGGAACACTACCATCCTATGCTAAGCAGTAGGATAGCAGGAGGTAACAACAGTAGTAGCAATGACAGGTTATGTAGCAGTATAGGATTAACTGAAAGTAGTAACATGCTACACTACTCTAATGCAAGCAGTATAGAGAAGAGTAGGCGATATCTGGTGATCAAGGGGGGGCTTGCCTGGTTGCTCTGGCAAGAGAGAGGGGTCATCAACATTGTAGTCGAACTGGGGGCGCCGGCAGTCTCGGTGTCTAGCGAGAGAAGAGGGGGGAGAAACAATAAATATTAAGCAAACAGATGCATGATGATGCATGACAAGACAAAGCGTGATGCTAGGTGTGCCCTAACGCGGTATGAGGTGGTACCGGTGAATGGGGAAACATCCGGGAAAATATCCCCGGCGTTTCGCGTTTTCGGACAGATGAACCGGAGGGGGAAAGTTGCGTGTTCGCTATGCTAGGGACACATGGTGAACGAATGGACTGCGATTTGGATTCGTCTCGTTGGTCTGAGCAACTTTCATGTAGAAAGTATTTTCATCTGAGCTATGGTTTATTTTATATGATTTTCTAAAGTTTAAATCATTTTTAGAATTTATTTAATTAATTTAATTCAACATTCAGCATGACGTCAGCAGTCAACAGAGGGTCGACTGGGTCAAACTGACATGTGGGTCCAGTGGGACCCACCTGACATACTTTGTTTAGTTAATTAACAATAGCTAATTAGGTTAATTAGTCATTAGATTAATTAATCTTAATTAGTTAATTTATTAATTAAGTTAATTAATTAGTTATTTATTTATTTAATTAATTTTAGAAAAATGTTCTGAGCGGGCCCCCCTTGCCCAGTGGCACAGAGGCCACTGGAGCGGGCACGCGGGTGCGGGTTAACGGGCGCCTGTGCCCGAGGGGCGCTGCCCAGGCTACCAGGGGGGTGCCGGCCACGTCAAGGCGCCGGAGCAGCGTGGCGAAGGGGCGGGCACGCGCAGCGCCGACACGCGCGGCCAAGGGGAAGCGGCCGGCCGGAGCAGAGGCAAGCGGCGGGGTGAGGCCACGGCAGCTGCAGCCGTAGCAGCATCTACAGCAGCGGGAGGGCGTGGCCGCAGGTGGCGTTGGTGAGCGTGATGGCGCGGCTGGCGGCCAGGTGCGAGCGGGCGGGCGTGGCCGTGGGCGCGCGGGGGGGGGTCGTGGTAACCGCGAAGCGAGGAGGTCGGGGCGAAGCATTTAGGATCCATGGGCACAGCCTGTGGTGCGGGTGGCCGCGTCAAGGGCCTGCGCGGGCGAGCGCGTGTGACTCCGGAGGCGGGGGTGAGCAGGGCGGACGGGGCATGCGGGAGCGCGGCCTGGTCGCAGCGAGCACGGAGGCCAGACGCAGTGAGCACGACCGCGGGGCAGTGGGCGTGAGCGAGGCCACGGCGGGCACAGGAGTAGAGGCGGGAGGCGACTGGGTTCTCACCCACGTTGGTGAGCAGGGGGCGGCGAGGCTCGGTGGAGCCTTTGGGGAGGAGGACGGGGACGCGTCGCCGGCGAGGAGGAGACGGACGGCGAGCTCCGAGCGGCGGCATCGGTGGTGATGGTGGCGTGGGGGGTTCAGCGACGGGGCGACGGGGTTGCTCCGTCAGGGTCCTCGTGCGGCGGCGTCGGGGATTGATGGGGTTGGGGCGGTTTGCCCTGATCCAGAAACCGGGGGGAGTGGGGGAGCGAGCGAGTGGGGGAGTGGGGATTTAGGGTTACGGGGGAGGGAGAGGTGGCCTTGTGGGCCAGAGAGGGGGTGCGGTTGGGCCGGTTGGCCGTGACTTGGCCCAGTTAGGCCGGGGGCTGCTGGGCCGGAGCCCGGGGGGTTCTTTCCCCTTTTGTGTTAGTTCTGTTTTTGTTTTGATTCTTTTTCTTATTTTTTCTGTTTTATTTCTAGTTTCTTTTAATTTTTAGTTTTTACAAAAATCACCACTAGTACCTAAATTAGTGTTTATAAATAAATTGTTGTCACATCAATTCTTAACCCATAATGAAATATTTTTAATATTTTGTAAAATCCAATAGGTATTTGTTTAATTGTTTTCACTACTGTTTTAATTAGTTTAGAGCCCTGAAACATTTTATCAAGGTTTGGTTTCTCCATCGCATTTACACATGATTTATCTCACCCACCTTGAACATTTTGGTTTCATTGTTTGAAAACTTTTGTTGTTTTCCTATATTTTAAATTTGAATTTGAATCGTTCTGAACTAACGTGATTTTATCAACAGCAACCGAGGTGACGTGGCAGCATTAGCAAAGGTTTACTGTAGCTTAATTATCCGGGCGTCACAGCTTCCCTTAAATCGTGGGTATGATTGGTTTAATTTCCGGTTTATTTCATATTATGTGCAGCTTTCGGTTTCCTTTTCCTATCAATCGGGATGTCCTACGTGTAGCATCAGTTCGGTTTATTCCATTACACAGATCTATTTAAATCTCAGCCATCAATCTTTATGCTTAACATAAAATCAACGGTTATAAAGAGGTGACGTATGGAGAACTATGAAAGCCTCCGTCCTTTATTATTAGGTAAAGAAAGGAGTAGGCGCAGACGAGGAGTCTCGAGGCATCAGGCAAAGGTTTCCATATTTATGCAATAAGACCAAGACCAGCAGGACGGCAGGACGGAGGTCATCGTGGAGCCCACGACAGCGTCACCACTAGAGCCTTTGGCAGGCGAAGACCACCTTTTGTCATGATAGCTTGTACTAGTTGTCCCCCTTCAAATCGGCCGTTGTGGGATCCCTTCCCGCCTAATATTTGGGAAGAGGACCAGTGCCTATATAAATAGGACTAGCCACCACCATAGGAGGGGGAGGATCATTCAGATCATCCTCAACCACACAAGCTCACCGAGCTCAAGAACACCTCTCCTCAGGAGGTAGTTCTTCCCTTGTACTTGTTCATCCTCAGCCTACAAGTCAATCCACCACACCACACTGGAGTAGGGTATTACACCACATCGGTGGCCCGGACCAGTATAAATTCTTGTGTCCCTTGTTCTTCGGGTTCAGCGAGCTAGGTTCTGAGATCGTGGTGAGTGAGTGAGCTAGGGGGAGGAGAGATCTTCGTGTTCACCCCAGAGTTCGAACCTGAAGGGTTTTAGCAGAACCCAGAATCTGACATTTGGCGCGCCAGGTAGGGGTGCGCCAAAGCTTTCCTTCCGTTGATCCATGCTCCACCGCCTCCATGTTTTGTTCCCATGGCAGGCGTTGCTCCTACGACGGGGGCGACGGGCACCCATGACGGTGCTAGGGGGCTCAGAGATTTCTCCCCTTCCTTGCGGCGGGTGCAGAGGCCGCACAAGTTCTAGCCAGAGATGCCGCCTCGCTACGACGGCGCGGCGGATCCGTCGGCCTTCCTGCTGACATACGAGGAGGCCGTCTTGGAAGCTGGAGGCGATGACAAGGTCATGGCCAACTGGTTCCCCATGGCCCTCGCTAGCGTGCCGCGCGTCTGGCTGCTCACCCTCCCAGAATCCTCAGTGGCGTCTTGGGAGGAGCTGCGCGGCCTCTTCATCGCACGCTTTGCAGCACCAGCGCCCATCACCGTCGCAGCCCTCCTCGGCGGCTCACAAGCATCGCCCTCGGACCGCCACACCAAGCAGTTCTTCCGCTAGATCAGCACCGCCTCCATGCGGCAAGGAGCTCCCCCAGGTTGAGCGGCGCCCAAGGCCGACCTCACCTTCGACTCGAGGGACCACCCCGTCGCCACCACTAGTTCGGCGTGCTCCCAATGCTCTGCACGCCCACCATCTGCAACGTAGCCATCACCAAGACCCTCATCGATGGCGAGTCCGGCCTTAATGTGCTCTCCATGGAAACTTTCGGCTTGCTTCATGTGCTGCATGAACGGCTTCGCCCCACCAAGTCCTTCTCCGGGGTCGGCGGCGGCTCCACCAGTCCCCTAGGGCAGATCCGCCTTCCTGTGACCTTCGGCACCCATGACAACTGCCGCACCGAGCTTATCGGCTTTGACATTGCCCGTATCAGCCTCCCGTACAACGCCATCCTCGGGTACCCGGCCTTGGCCCAGTTCATGGCGGCTACCCATCCTGCTTATAACCTCATGAAGATGCCAGGGAGCAATGGCGTCCTCACCGTGGCTGGAGACACCAAGGAGGCTCTGACGACACTCAAACTTGCCTTCAGGGCCGCCGCGGCAGCACGCCCGGCCAACAAGGCCACTCCGGAGCCAAGGAGGCCGCGCCGGCAAAGAAAAAGAAGTTGTTCACTCAATATCAGGTCGAGACGAAGCAAGTACCGGTCGAGGAAGGTGGACCCTCAGGAGCCACCTTCACCATAGGCGCCAACCTTGACCTGGATCAAGAGGAGGCATTGGTGAGGTTCCTATGCGCGAACAAGGAGGTATTCTCCTGGGAACCCAGGCAGCTGGTAGGGGTCCCGAGGGCGGTGATCGAGCATCACCTAAGGGTGTGCCCCAATGTGCACCCTGTGAAGCAGAAGGCGCGGCGGCAGTCCACGGAGAAGCGGTCCTTCATCGTCCAGGAGACGTGCAAGCTGGAAGCAGCATGCGTCATTCGCGAGGTCCGGTACCCGGAGTGGCTGGCGAACCCCGTCGTTGTGCCAAAGAAAGGCGGAAAGGAGCGCATGTGTGTGGACTTCACCAACCTCAACAAGGCCTGCCCCCAAGACCCGTTCCCGCTTCCGCGCAACGACCAGATTGTCGATTCCACCGCCGAGTGCGACCTACTGTGTTTCCTGGACGCATTCTTGGGCTACCACCAGATCAAGATGGTAGTGGAGGATGTGGAGAAGACGACCTTCCTGACCCCATGCGGGGTGTACTGCTACGCTTGCATGCCGTTCGGGCTGCGCAACGCAGGTGAGACCTTCCAACGGCTGATGCACATCGCCCTAGGTCAGCAACTCGGGAGAAACACTGAAGCCTACATCGATGATATCATGGTAAAATCTTGGGAGGCAAGAACTTTGATTCAGGATTTGGAGGAGACCTTCGCAAGCCTGCGCCAGGTGGACCTGTGGCTCAACCCGGAGAAGTGCGTGTTCAGTGTACCCTCTGGCAAACTACTAGGCTTCCTCGTGTCCCACAGGGGATTGAGGCTAACCCGGAGAAGGTCAAGGCGATAGAAGACATGAGCCCACCACAAACTCTCAGGGAAATGCAGAAGCTTGCGGGCTGCATGACCTTGCTAGGGCGCTTCATCTCCAAGCTGGGGGAGCGCGCCTTGCCATTCTTCAAGTTGATGAAGAAGAAGGGCCCGGTCGAGTGGACCCTGGAGGCCAACCCGGCGTTTCCTGACCTCAAGAGATACCTGACCAGCCCTCCGGTGATGGTGGCGCCCCGTCCCCTCGAGCCCTCGGTGCTTTACCTTGCCGCCACTCCCTACTCCGCCAGCGCGGCACTAGTGGCGGTCCGGGAAGAGCGCCAGGCCAAGGGCCCACCACGCCATGCCACACCTCCAGCTGGGGCGATGCGGCACTAGGATGATATCGTAGAGGCTGCGACAACGTCAACAAATGATCAAGGCCGGCATGGAGGCATCCTCGAGCCTGCAGAGGCCCCAACGGATGACCAGGCTCCTGAGGTCCCATCACCTCAGGAGACGCCCCGACCTCCAGCAAACGTGGGCTCCATCAACGCTCCCGCCCTCGTCGAGCACCCAGTGTACTTCGTTAGCACGGTGCTGCGGAATGCGAGGGCACGATACCCCATGCCACAGAAGCTTCTGCTCGCGCTCTTGGTGGCCTCACGTAAGCTGCGCCATTACTTCCAAGGCCACCCGGTCAAAGTCGTCTCGGCTTACCCACTGGAGAGGGTGCTCCGGAGCCCTAATGCCGCGGGAATGGTCGCCGAGTGGAATATCGAACTTCAGGCATTTCATCTCGAGTTCAGCACAACCAGGGTCATCAAGGGGACCACCCTAGCCGACTTTGTGGCCGAATGGACCGACGTCCCAGAACCTGAAGATGGCAGGAGCCCGTCTCTCTCGCCAGGAAGTGAAGCACCAGATGGTTGGGTCATGTACTTCGACGGCGCCTTCGCGCACCAAGGCGTGGGGGCTGGAGCCGTGCACATCTCGCCCACCCAAGATAAGTTCTACTACGCCGTGCAGCTCTGCTTCTAGTGCGGCAAGAAGGTTTCCAACAACATCACGGAGTACGAGGGGTTGATCGCCAGTATCAAGGCAATGGAGGCCTTGGGAGTGAAGCGTCTCACCATCAAGGGTGATTCCCAGCTCCTCGTCAACTTCTCCAACAAGGTGTACGAACCAAGGGACGAGCACATGGAAGCGTACCTCGCGGAGGTGCGTAAGATGGAGAAGCTGCTTCTTATTTTTCTATTTTTCTATTTTTCTAAATATTCCAAAACGGAGAAAAATTGCCATTAGAACTGTTTTGGAGTCGGTTTACTTACCGTACCACATACCTATTCCTTTTCGGAGTCTGAAACGTTTCGAAAAGTGTCCCTTATGTATTCCTCCGGGATTACGGTTTCAATAACATTGGTTTCAACATTTATAGGATTACCTAAGATATAATGTTTGATTCTTTGACCGTTCACCACCTTCGGGTTTGTGCCTTCGAAGTTGTTGATTTTTATGGCACTGGAACGATAGACCTCCTCAATAACGTAAGGACCTTCCCATTTAGAGAGAAGCTTTCCTGCAAAAAATCTTAAATGAGAGTTATATAGCAATACATAATCACCTACATTAAACTCACGCTTTTGTATCCTTTTGTCATGCCATCTTTTAACCTTTTCTTTAAACAATTTGGCATTCTCATAGGCTTGGGTTCTCCATTCATCAAGTGAGCTAATGTCAAATAACCTTTTCTCACCGGCAAGTTTGAAATCATAATTGAGCTCTTTAATAGCCCAATAAGCCTTATGTTCTAGTTCGAGAGGTAAGTGACATGCTTTTCCATAAACCATTTTATACGGAGACATACCCATAGGATTTTTATATGCAGTTCTATAGGCCCATAATGCATCATCAAGTTTCTTGGACCAATTCTTTCTAGATCTATTAACAGTCTTTTGCAAAATTAATTTGAGTTCTCTATTACTCAATTCTACTTGACCACTAGACTGTAGGTGATAAGGAGATGCAATTCTATGATTAACATCATACTTAGCAAGCATTTTACGGAAAGCACAATGAATAAAATGTGAACCACCACCGGTCATTAAATATCTAGGGACTCCAAACCTCGCAAAAATAACTTCTTTAAGCATCTTAATAGAGGTGTTATGATCAGCACTACTAGTTGGAATAGCTTCTACCCACTTAGTAACGTAATCAACAGCAACTAAAATATGTGTATATCCATTAGAGGCAGGAAAAGGTCCTATATAATCAAAGCCCCAAACATCAAATGGTTCAATAGCAAGTGAATAATTCATACGCATTTCTTGACGTCTACTAATATTACCAATTCTTTGACATTCATCATAAGACAAGACAAACTTACGGGCATCCTTGAAGAGAGTAGGCCAATAAAAACCGGATTGCAATACCTTGTGTGCAGTTCTATCTCCAGCATGGTGTCCTCCATAAGCCTCGGAGTGACACTAGCGTAGGATATGTTCCTGTTCATGCTCAGGTACACAACGCCTAATAACACCATCTACTCCTTCTTTATAGAGATGTGGGTCATCCCAAAAGTAATGTCTTAAATCATAGAAAACCTTTTTCTTTTGCTGGTATGTGAAACTAGGTGGTATAAATTTAGCAACAATGTAATTAGCATAATCAGCATACCATGGAGTAGTATGAGAAGCATTTATGACATTCAATTGTTCATCAGGAAAGCTATCATCAATAGGTAGTGGGTCATCAAGAACATTTTCTAACCTAGACAAGTTGTCTACAACGGGGTTCTCGGCTCCCTTTCTATCAATAATATGCAAATCAAATTCTTGTAGCAAGAGAACCCATCTAATAATTCTAGGTTTAGCATCTTTCTTTTCCATAAGATATTTAATAGCAGCATGATCCGTGTGAATAGTTACTTTAGAATCAACAATATAAGGTCTGAACTTATCACAAGCAAATACAACTGCTAAGAATTCTTTTTCAGTAGTAGCATAATTTCTTTGAGCATTGTCTAGAGTTTTACTAGCATATTGAATAACATTTAGTTTCTTATCAACTCTTTGTCCTAGAACAGCACCTACAGCATAATCACTAGCATCACACATAATTTCAAAGGGTAAATTCCAATCAGGTGGCTGAACAATAGGTGCGGAGATCAATGCTTTCTTAAGTATTTTAAATGCTATTACATCATCATCAAAGACAAATGGTATATCTTTTTGTAATAAATTAGTCAGAGGCCGAGAGATTTTTGAGAAGTCCTTAATGAACCTCCTATAAAAACCAGCATGACCAAGGAAATTTCGTATACCTTTGATGTCCTTGGGACACGACATCTTTTCAATAGCATCAACTTTAGCTTTATCAACTTCAATGCCTCTTTCAGAAATTTTGTGCCCCAAGACAATACCTTCATTAACCATAAAGTGGCATTTCTCGCAATTCAAGACAAGGTTAGTTTCTTCACATCTCTGCAAAACTCGATCAAGGTTGCTTAAGCAATCATCAAAAGAGGATCCATAAACGGAGAAATCATCCATCAATACCTCACATATCTTTTCACAAAAATCAGAAATATAGCCATCATGCATCTTTGAAAGGTAGCAGGTGCATTACATAAACCAAAAGGCATACGTCTATAAGCAAAAGTACCGAAAGGGCAAGTAAAAATGGTCTTAGATTGATCATCAGCTGACACAGGTATTTGGGAGAAACTAGAATAACCATCTAGAAAGCAAAAATGAGTATGTTTGGATAATCTTTCTAGCATTTGATCAATAAAAGGTAAGGGGTAATGATCTTTTTTAGTAGCCTTATTTAATTTGCGGAAATCAATTACCATCCTATAACCTGTAATAATTCTTTGCGGAATCAATTAATCTTTATCATTAGGAACGACAGTAATACCTCCCTTCTTAGGAACACAATGAACAGGACTTACCCACTGACTATCAGCAACGGGATAAATTATACCTGCCTCAAGGAGCTTTAGTATTTCTTTTCTTACCACTTCTTTCATCTTAGGATTCAGTCGTCGTTGGTGATCAATAACTGGTTTGGCATCTTTTTCCAAATTTATTTTGTGTTGACATAGAGTGGGACTAATGCCCTTAAGATCATTAAGAGCATATCCAATAGCAGCACGGTGCTTCTTCAGAGTTTTCAATAATCTTTCTTCCTCCTTCTCTGAAAGGTTAGCACTAATAATAACAGGATATATCTTCTTTTCATCAAGATAAGCATATTTAAGAGTATCAGGCAATGGTTTAAGCTCAAACACGGGATCACCCTTGGGTGGAGGAGGATCCCCTAAAATTTCAACAGGCAAGTTGTGTTTCAAAATAGGTCCCTGTTTAAAGAACACTTCATCTATTTCCCTACTTTCATTCATATACATATCATTTTCATGGTCTAGCAAATATTGTTCTAAAGGATCACCAGGAGGTACGGCAATAGAAGCAAGACCAATAATTTCATATTTACTAGGCAATTCTTCTTCACGGTGTTGTCTACGAAATTTAGAAAATTTGAACTCATGAGACATACACCTAAACCAATAGTAATAACATCCTTTTTGCAGTCTATCCTAGCATTAACAGTGTTTAAGAAGGGTCTACCAAATATAATGGGACAAAAGCTATCTTGTGGGGAACCAAGAACAAGAAAATCAGAGGATATTTAGTTTTCCCACACAAGACTTCAACATCTCTAACAATCCCAATTGGTGAAATAGTATCTCTATTGGCAAGTTTAATTGTGACATCAATATCTTCTAACTCGGCAGGTGCAATATCATGCATAATCTCGTTGTACAAGTCAATAGGTATTGCACTAGCACTAGCACCCATATCACACAAGCCATGATAACAATGATCTCCTATTTTAACAGAAATAACAGGCATGCCTACCACAGGTCTATGTTTATCTTTAGCACAAGGTTTAGCAATTCTAGCAGTTTCATCACAGAAATAAATAACATGCCCATCAATATTATCAGCCAAGAGATCCTTAACAATAGCAATATTAGGTTCAACTTTAACTTGCTCAGGAGGTGTATAGGTTCTAATATTGCTTTTACGAACCACAGTTCAAGCTTTAGCATGATCTCTTATCCTAACAGGAAAAGGTGGTTTCTCAACATAAGCAGTAGGAATAATAGGATCATTATAAGTGATAGTCTTTTCTTCAACTTTACTAGGTGCATGTACTTTTACTTCTATGGGGGGATGATATTTAAACCACTTCTCCTTAGAGAGATAAACATGAGTAGCAAAAGATTCACAGAAATAAGCTACTATCTCAGAGTCAAGTCCATATTTAGTGCTAAATTTACGGAAAACAACGGTATCCATAAAAGATTTAACACAATCAAACTTAGGTGTCATACCTGACTCCTTACCTTCATCGAGATCCCAATCTTTAGAGTTGCATTTAATTCTTTTCAATAAATCCCATTTGAATTCAATAGTCTTCATCATAAAAGAGCCAGCACAAGAAGTATCGAGCATGGTGCGGTTATTATCAGAAAGACGAGCATAAGAATTTTGAATAATCATTTCTCTTGAGAGCTCATGATTGGGGCATGAATATAACATTGAGTTAAGCCTCCCCCAAGCTTGAGCGATGCTTTCTCCTTCACAAGGCCAAAAATTATATATACTAGTACATATGCCCATGCGTTGCAACGGGAGATAAAATAGTATGCATTTTAAATTAGTGAGAATAATATGTGCAAACAAAACCCTGTGTGCACACGAAAA
Organism: Triticum dicoccoides; assembly: GCF_002162155.2. Lineage (NCBI taxonomy): Eukaryota > Viridiplantae > Streptophyta > Magnoliopsida > Poales > Poaceae > Triticum > Triticum dicoccoides. Next base: position 540,307,540 of record NC_041382.1, read on the forward strand.
AGAAACATTTAGTTTCTCGGTTTCGCCGCATGTGAAGGAATCAATCCGCTAATTTTCCATTCTTTAAGAGTTTTGTTACGTCATCGTACGCTAGAAAAGGCCCATGAGTTATTCAATATACTTTTCCTTTCAATCGGGGCATTTTAAGGTATGAAGTTTCTGAATATTCTAAGAAACATGAACAATTTTTTAAATCCTGAACAGTTATTTGAAATTATTTATACTTTTGGAAAAACTCGAAAAAAATATGAAAGGGAACATCTTTAAAATTCACAAACATTTTCTGAAAACACCAACCTTTTAAAAAAACATTAACATTATTTGAATTAGTGAACATTTTTTTAAAACGGGTACATGTGTTGAAAATTCATAAGTTTTTTAGAAAATGTGTATCTTTTATATAGCAACATTATTTTTAGTTGTGAAAATTTCACTAAAACAAAAATATTTTTTCAATTTGGAGCATTTTTTGAAATGCAATTTTCTTTTTATAAATCGCCAAAAAAAATTGACAATCATTTTTTTTGAAAAAATGGAAAACGTTTTGCAAGATTTGAATACTTTTCCAAATATGAATAATATTTTGGAATTCTCAACATTTTCCAATTTTTTTATTTTGAACATTTTTTGTGAATTTTTAATTTACGAAATAAATTCTAAAACAAAAATAAACTTGAAAGGGAAAAAAGAGATAGAGAAAAGAGAATAAATATAGAAGTAAAACACACAAATAAAGAAAAATAGGCCAGGCCATTAATAGTTGTCCTTTACGAAACCCCAACTATCAAATTATGTATACTTTTGGAAAAACTCGAAAAATATATGAAAGGGGACATATTTAAAATTCACAAACATTTTCTGAAAACACCAACCTTTTAAAAAAACATTAACATTATTTGAATTAGTGAACATTTTTTAAAATGGGTACATGTGTTGAAAATTCATAAGTTTTTTAGAAAATGTGTATCTTTTATATAGGAACATTATTTTTAATTGTGAAAATTTCACTAAAACAATTTTTTTAAGTTGGAGCATTTTTTGAAATGCAATTTTATTTTTATAAATCCCAAACATTTTTTTTGAAAAAATGGAAAACGTTTTGCAAGATTCGAATATTTTTCCAAATATGAATAATATTTTGGAATTCTCAACATTTTCCAATTTTTTTATTTTGATAATTTTTTGAGAAATTTAAATTTACGAAATAAATTCTAAAACAAAAATAAACTTCGAAGGGAAAAAAGAGATAGGTAAAGGAGAATAAATATAGAAGTGAAACACACAATTAAAAAAATAGGCCAGGCCATTATTGGTGCCATTATTGGTTGTTCTTTACGAAACCCCAACTATCTGTCGCCCTGTGCAGAAAAATAAAGTTTTCCCAGCTGCGTGGGCAGAAAAATAAGTGGGCTGGTTTCACTGGGCCACAGCGCGTGGCCCACACACAATTTTTGTTTTCTAGCTGGCAAACACATACGAATTTAGTACCACCTCAGATAGGAAAAAAATTTCTTTTCGATGGTGAACGGATGAAAAAATTGGCGAAACACACCTTGCTTTATTAGTAGGTATAGATATAGATATAATTATGATCACGATGAACAAGATGCATAGGATAAAACTTCTAATAAAATTCCAATTTCAATTGTTTGTAGTTTCATGATCCCATATCATCACATAGCCTATACCATGTCAATGTGTCTCCCTCCAAAGATAAAGGGAAGACCTTCTTGTTGATAGCATCATCGGGCATACCTGCAAGCTTAAATAATCCACAAACGTCATCCACATATATTAGGTGCTCATTAGGATGTAATGTTCCACCTCTTGCAAAAGGATTAGCTAGCAGTTTTTCTATCATACCCGAAGGAATTTCAAAGCAGACATTTTCATTTTTAGTAGGTTCAGTAGGTTGAGGAGCAACTCTATGCTCTACTGGTCGGGGTTAAGATACCCTGAACAAGCCCCTCAAAGGATTACTTTCCATAGTAACAAGTGACAGTAAATTTCAGCACACTATATAAATTTTTTCCTTACCAAATTCCACCTACCAAAGGCGCTTCACTCCCTAGCAACGGCGCCAGAAAAGAGTCTTGATGACCCACAAGTATAGGGGATCTATCGTAGTCCTTTCAATAAGTAAGAGTGTCGAACCCAACGAGGAGCAGAAGGAAATGATAAGCGGTTTTCAGCAAGGTATTCTCTGCAAGCACTGAAATTATAGGTAATAGATAGTTTTGTGATAAGATAATTTGTAACGAGCAACAAGTAACAAAAGTAAATAAAGTCCAGCAAGGTGGCCCAATCCTTTTTGTAGAAAAGGACAAGCCTGGACAAATTCTTATATAGAGAAAAGTGCTCCCGAGGACACATGGGAATTATCGTCAAGCTAGGTTTCATCACGATCATATGATTCGCGTTCCGTACTTTGATAATCTGGTATGTGGGTGGACCGGTGCTTGGGTGTTGTCCTTACTTGGACAAGCATCCCACTTATGATTAACCTCTATTGCAAGCATCTGCAACTACAACAAAACTATTAAGGTAAACCTAACCATAGCATGAAACATGTGGATCCAAATCAGCCCCTTACGAAGCAACGCATAAACTAGGGTTTAAGCTTCTGTCACTCTAGCAACCCATCATCTACTTATTACTTCCCAATGCCTTCCTCTAGGCCCAAGTAATGGTGAAGTGTCATGTAGTCGACATTCGCATAACACCACTAGTGGAGAGACAACATACATCTCATCAAAATATCGAACGAATACCAAATTCACATGACTACTAATAGCAAGATTTCTCCCATGTCCTCGGGAACAAACGTAACTACTCACAAAGCATATTCATGTTCATAATCAGAGGGGTATTAATATGCATATAGGATCTGAACATATGATCTTCCACCAAATAAACCAACTAGCATCAACTACAAGGAGTAATCAACACTACTAGCAACCCACAGGTACCAATCCCAGACTTAGAGACAAGAATTGGATACAAGAGATGAACTAGGGTTTGAGAGGAGATGGTGCTGGTGAAGATGTTGATGGAGATTGACCCCCTCCTGATGAGAGGATCGTTGGTGATGACGATGGCGATGATTTCCCCCTCCTGGAGGGAAGTTTCCCCGGCAGAACAGCTCCGCCAGAGCCCTAGATTGGTTCCGCCAAGGTTCCGCCTCGTGGCAGCGGAGTCTCGTCCTGAAAGCTTTCTTATGATTTTTTTTCTCATCGGAAGACTCCATATAGCAGAAGATGGGCATCGGAGGGCCACCAGGGGGCCCACGAGGCAAGGGGCGCGCCCAGGGCGGTAGGGCGCGCCCCCCACCCTCGTGGCCAGGGTGTGGCCCCCCTCTGGAACTTCTTGCGCTTAGTATTTTTTATATATTCTGAAAATGACTTCCGTGAAGCTTTAGGACTTTTGGAGCTGTGCAGACTAGGTCTCTAATATTTGCTCCTTTTCCAGCCCAGAATCCCAGCTGCCGGCATTCTCCCTCTTTATGTAAACCTTGTAAAATAAGAGAGAATAGGCATAAGTATTATGACATAATGTGTAATAACAGCCCATAATGCAATAAATATCGATATAAAAGCATGATGCAAAATGGACGTATCACTAACACCCAAAGGGTTTACTAGAGTCGATAATCTAGTTCACATCGCTATGTGATTAACACTTAAAGAGTGATCATGTTTTGCTTGTGAGAGAAATTTAGTCAACGGGTCTGCCACATTCAGAGCCGTATGTATTTTGCAAATTTTCTATGTCTACAATGCTTTGCATGGAGCTACTCTAGCTAATTGCTCTCACTTTCAATATGTATCTAGATCAAGACTTAGAGTCATCCAGATCAGTGTCAAAGCTTGCATCGACGTAACTCTTTACGAAGAACTCTTTGTCACCTGCATAACCGAGAAACATTTCCTTATTCCACTAAGGATATTTTTGACCGTTGTCCAGTGATCTACTTCTAGATCATTATTGTACCCTTTTGCCAAACTTATGGTCAGGTATACAATAGGTCTGGTACACAGCATAGCATACTTTGTGGAACCTATGACTGAGGCACAGGGAATGACTTTTCATTCTCTTTCTATTTTTTGCCGTGGTCGGGTTTTGAGTCTTTACTCAACTTCACACCTTGCAACACAGGCAAGAACTCCTTTGACTGTTCCATTTTGAACTACTTCAAAATCTTGTCAAGGTATGTACTCATTGAAAAAACTTATCAAGCGTCTTGATCTATCCCTATAGATCTTGATGCTCAATGTGTAAGCAGCTTCATCGAGGTCTTTTTTTTTGAAAAATTCTTTTCAAACACTCCTTTATGCTTTCCACAAAATTCTAAATTATTTCTAATCAACAATATGTCATTCACATATACTTATCAGAAATGTTGTAGTGCTCCCACTCACTTTCTTGTAAATACAGGCTTCACCGCAAGTCTGTATAACACCATATGTTTTGACATCCATTTGCCAGATTTCATAAAATGTGGCAACTGCTAACATGATTCGGACAGACTTAAGCATGGCTACGGGTGAGAAAGTCTCATCATAGTCAACCCCTTGAACTTGTCGAAAACTTTTTGCAACAAGTCGAGCTTTGTAGATAGTAACACTACTATCAGCGTTCGTCTTCCTCTTGAAGATCCATTTATTCTTAATGACTCACCGATCATCGGGCAAGTCAATCAAAGTCCACACTTTGTTCTCATACATGGATCCCGTCTCAGATTTCATGTCCTCAAGCCATTTTTCAGAATCTGGGCTCATCATCGCTTCCTCATAGTTCGTAGGTTCGTCATGGTCAAGTAACATGACTTCAAGAAAGGATTACCGTACCACTCTGGTGTGGACCATATTCTGGTTGTCCTACGAGGTTCGGTAGTAACTTGATCTGAAGTTTTATGATCATCATCATTAGCTTCCTCACTAATTGGTGTAGAGATCACTAGAACTGATTTCTGTGATGAACTACTTTGCAATTCGGGAGAAGGTACAATTACCTTATCAAGTTCTACATTCCTCCCATTCACTTCTTTTGAGAGAAACTTCTTCTCTAGAAAGGATCCACTTTTAGCAAAAAAATATCTTGCCTTCGGATTCGTGATAGAAGGTGTGCCCAACAGTTTCTTTTGGGTATCCTATGAAGACGCACTACTCCGATTTGGGTTCGAGCTTATCAGTTTGAAACTTTCGTAACCCCAAACTTTAAGAAATGACAGCTTTGGTTTCTTGCCAAACCATAATTCATATGGTGTCATCTCAACGGATTTAGATGGTGCCCTATTTAACGTGAATGCAGCTGTCTCTAATGCATAACCCCAAAACGATAGCGGTAAATCAGTAAGAGACGTCATAGATCACACCATATCTAGTAAAGTGCGATTACGATGTTCGGACACACCATTACGCTGTGGTGTTCCAGGTGGCGTGAGTTGTGAAACTATTCCGCATTGTTTCAAATGAAGACCAAACTCGTAACTCAAATATTCTCCTCCATGATCAGATCATAGAAACTTTATTTTCTTGTTACGATGATTTTCCACTTCACTCTAAAATTCTTTGAACTTTTCAAATGTTTCAGACTTATGTCTCATCAAGTAGATATACCAATATCTGCTCAAATCATCCGTGAAGGTCAGAAAATAATGATACCCGCGCGAGTCTCAACACTCATCACACCGCATACATCAGTATGTATTATTTCCAATAAGTCAGTTGCTCGCTCCATTGTTCCGGAGAACGGAGTCCTAGTCATCTTTCCTATGAGGCATGGTTCGCAAGCATCAACTGATTCATAATCAAGTGATTCCAAAAGCCCATCAGCATGGATTTTCTTCATGCGCTTTACACCAATATGACCTAAATGGCAGTGCCATAAATAAGTTTCACTATCATTATTAACTTTGCATCTTTTGGCTTCAATATTATGAATATGTGTATCACTACGATCGAGATTCAATAAACCATTTATATTGAGTGTATGGCCATAGAAGGTTTTATTCATGTAAATAGAATAACAATTATTCTTTGACTTAAATGAATAACCATATTGCAATAAACATGATCAAATCATATTCATGTTCAACGCAAACACCAAATAACATTTATTTAGGTTTAACACTAATCCCGAAAGTATAGGGAGTGTGCGATGATGATCATATCAATCTTGGAACCACTTCCAACACACATCGTCACTTCACCCTTAACTAGTCTATGTTCATGTTGCAACTCCCATTTTGAGTTACTACTCTTTAGTGACTGAACCAGTATCAAAATACCGAGGGGTTGCTATGAAAACTAGTAAAGTAGACATCAATAACATGTATATCAAATATACCTTTGTTCACTTTGCCATCCTTCTTATCCGCCAAGTATCTAGGGCAGTTCCACTTCCAGTGACCATTTCCTTTGCAGTGGAAGCACTCAGTTTCAGGCTTGGGTCTAGCTTTAGGCTTCTTCATGGGAGTGGCAACTTGCTTGCCATTCTTCTTGAAGTTCCCTTTCTTTCCCTTGCCATTTTACTTGAAACTAGTGGTCTTGTCAACCATCAACACTTGATGTTTTTCTTGATTTCTACCTTCGTCGATTTTAGCATCACTAAGAGCTTGGGAATCGTTTCCGTTATCCCTTGCATATTATAGTTCATCACGAAGTTCTGGTAACTTGGTGATAGTGACTAGAGAACTCTGTCAATCACTATCTTATCTGGAAGATTAACTCCCACTTGATTCAAGTGATTTTAGTACTCAGACATTCTAAGCACATGCTCACTAGCTGAGCTATTCTCCTCCATCTTGTAGGCAAAGTACTTGTGAGAGGTCTCATACCTCTCGACTCGGGCATGAGTCTGAAATACCAATTTCAGCTCTTGGAACATCTTATATGCTCCGTGGCATTCAAAAAAAATTTGAAGTCCTGGTTCTAAGCCGTAAAGCATGGTGCACTAAACTATCAAGTAGTCATCATACCGAGCTTTGCCAAACGTTCATAACGTGTGCATATGCTCCTGCAATAGGTCTGTCACCTAGTGGTGCATCAAGGACATAATTTTTCTGTGCAGCAATGAGGATAATCCTCAGATCACGGATCCAATCCGCATCATTGCTACTAACATCTTTCAACTTAGTTTTTCTCTAGGAACATATCAAAAATAAATGGTGAGCTACATCACGAGCTATTGATCTACAACATAGATATGCAAATACTATCAGGACTAAGTTCATGATAAATTTATGTTCAATTAATCATATTACTTAAGAACTCCCACTTAGATAGACATCCCTCTAATCATCTAAGTGATCACTTGATCCATATCGAATAAACCATGTCCTATCATCACATGAGATGGAGTAGTTTTCAATGGTGAACATCACTATGTTGATCATATCTACTATATGATTCACGCTCGACCTTTCGGTCTCAGTGTTCCGAGGCCATATCTTCATATGCTAGGCTCGTCAAGTTTAAAACGAGTATTTCTGTGTGTGCAAAACTGTCTTGCACCCGTTGTATATGAACGTAGAGCTTATCACACCCGATCATCACATGGTGTCTCGGCACGACGAACTTTGGCAACGATGCATACTCAAGGAGAACACTTGTACCTTGAAATTTAGTAAGAGATCATCTTATAATGCTACTGCCGAACTAAGCAAAAACAAGATGTATAAAAGATAAACATCACATGCAATCCAAATATGTGACATGATATGGCCATCATCATCTTGTTCTTTTGATCTCCATCTCCAAAGTACTATCATGATCTCCATTGTTACCGGCATGACACCATGATCTCCATCATCTTGATCTTTTATCAACGTGTCATCACATGGCCGTCTCACCAGCTATTGCTTTTGCAACTATTGCTATCGCATAGCGATAAAGTAAAGCAATTACATGGCACTTGCATCTTATGCAATAAAGAGACAACCATAAGGCTTCTGCCAGTTGCTGATAACTTCAACAAAACATGATCATCTCATACAACAACTTATATCTCATCACGTCTTGACCATATCACATCACAACATGCCCTGCAAAAACAAGTTAGACGTCCTCTACTTTGTTGTTGCAAGTTTTACGTGGCTGCTATGGGCTGAGCAAGAACCGTTCTTACCTACACATCAGAAAACCACAATGTGGTATAGTGATTGATTTTTTATCTTCAGAAAGAACCATGTTCATTGAATCTGATTCAACTAAAGCTGGAGAAACAGACACCCACTAGCCACTTGTGTGCGAAGCACGTCGGTAGAACCAGTCTCGCGTAAGCGTACGCATAATGTCGGTCTGGGCCACTTCATCCAACAATGCCGCTGAATCAAGAATCAACTAGTGACGGCAAGCAATATGTATATACCCACGCCCACAACTCCTTTGTGTTCTACTCGTGCATATAACATCTACGCATAAACCTGGCCCTGATGCCACTGTTGGGGAACATAGTAATTTTAAAAAAATCCTACGCACATGCAAGATCATGGTGATGCATAGCAACGAGAGGGAAGAGTATCGTCCACGTACCCTCATAGACCATAAGCGTAAGCGTTATGAGAATGCACTTGATGTAGTCGAGCGTCTTCATGATCCGATTGATCCAAGTACCGAATGCACGGCACCTCCGAGTTCAGCACATGTTCAGCTCAATGACGTCCCATGAACTCCGATCCAGCAGAGCTTCACGGGAGAGTTCTGTCAGCACGATGGCGTGATGACAGTGATGATGTTGCTACCGACGTAGGGCTTCGCCTAAGCATCGCTACGATATGATCGAGGTGGATTATGGTGGAGGGGGCACCGCACACGGCTTGGAACAATCAACTTGTGTGTCTATGGGGTGCCCCCTGGCCACGTATATAAAGGAGTGGAGGAGGGGGGAGGGCCGGCCCTCCTATGGCGCGCCCTGGGGAGTCCTACTCCCACCAGGAGTAGGATTCCCCCCCCCCCCCGCCTTCCATGTAGTAGGAGTAGGAAAGAAGGAAAGGGAAAAGAGAAGAGAAGGAAGGAGGGGGTGCCGCCCCTCCCCCTAGTCAAATTCGGACTAGGCCTTGGGGGCCTGTGAGCCTCCTCTCTCTCTTTCCCCTAAAGCCTAATAAGGCCCATATACTCTCCGGCGAATTCCCGTAACTCTCCGGTACTCCGAAAAATACCCGAATCACTCGGAACCTTTTCGATGTCTGAATATAGTCGTCCAATATATCAATCTTTATGTCCTGACAATTTCGAGACCCCTCGTCATGTCCCCGATCTCATATGGGACTCCAAACTACCTTCGGTACATCAAAACACATAAACTCATAATACCGATCGTCACCGAATGTTAAGCGTGCGGACCCTACGGGTTCGAGAACTATGTAGACATGACCGAGACTCATCTCCGGTCAATAACCAATAGCGGAACCTGGATGCTCATATTGGTTCCTACATATTCTATGAAGATCTTTATCGGTCAAACCGCATAACAGCATACATTGTTCCCTTGTCATCGGTATGTTACTTGCCCGAGATTCGATCGTCGGTATCTCAATACCTAGTTCAATCTCGTTACCGGCAAGTCTCTTTACTCGTCTCCGTAATGCATTATCCCGCAACTAACTGATTAGTTGCATTGCTTGCAAGGCCTATAGTGATGTGCATTACCGAGAGGGCCCAGAGATACCTCTCCGACAATTGGAGTGGCAAATGCTAATCTCGATCTATGCCAACTCAACAAGTACCATCGGAGACACCTGTAGAGCACCTTTATAATCACCCAGTTACGTTGTGACGTTTGGTAGCACACAAAGTGTTCCTCCGGTATTCGGGAGTTGCATAATCTCATAGTCATAGGAACATGTATAAGTCATGAAGAAAGCAACAGCAACAAACTAAAGGATCATCGTGCTAAGCTAACGGATGGGTCAAGTCAATCACATCATTCTCTAATGATGTGATCCCGTTAATCAAATGACAACTCATGTCTATGGCTAGGAAACTTAACCATCTTTGATTCAACGAGCTAGTCAAGTAGAGGCATACTAGTGACACTTTGTTTGTCTATGTATTCACACATGTACTTAGTTTCTAGTTAATACAATTCTAGCATGAATAATAAACATTTATCATGATATAAGGAAATATAAATAACAACTTTATTATTGCCTCTAGGGCATATTTCCGCCATCTTGTGTTTCCGAGCATTTGTATTTGAGCCTTCGAGGCCCCTGGCTTGTAATATAAAGCTTGTATTATTTTATTTGTGTATAAAGTTGTGTTGTGATATCTTCCCCTGAGTCCCTGATCTTGGTCGTACACATTTGCGTGTATGATTAGTGTATGGTTAAACCGGGGGGCGTCACACCGCTGCCGCCACCTTGGTGATTCTGATAAGCTTGATTTTTGAATTGCTGCATAATATAACAATTCTCCCAAGAGTGGCTCGCTGGTTTATCCTGAGTACTGTGCTTGGGACATGGTCCTTTGAGGGCTTCCTCAAAATTGCGTGCTTTATTGGCATTGAACAGCCTCCCAGGATTATTCCATCTCTGGCCCTTGAAACCAGTGTTGGTGTTAGCAACAAAATTTGAGCCGCCCTCTGGGTTTTTGCACTTACCGCCGTTGTCCTAACCACCATGGTTGCCGTTGTACCCCGGGTTACCCTACTACTGACCTTTGTCACCACCATTCTTCTTTGCCTTGCTATTTTGATCATCATCCGAGTTACGATCCTTTGTGGTATCTGACTCAACGTATCTGGTAAGGACATCCATGAGTTCGCCCATGTCCTGAACCTTCTATGAGTCACCTAAGCTTCCGAACAAGGGGGTCAAAATGAGAGTTTCTCTCCAAGATCAAGACGGCTTGAGCTACTAATATGCCGTCTAAGGAGTGAATGATATTCGTGACCCAGCGGGACCAATGATGAGCTGATTCACCCTCATGCTAAACACAATGTTGTAGATTCACAATGGTCATGTGATGCTTGCGGGTTCCTTGGAAGTGTTTGATAAAGCATGCCTTCAACTCCGCCCAAGTGTTGATGGAGTTAGGGGCAAGTTCTTCAACTAGGTATGAGCAGGCCCTTCCAGCATCATAGTCAAATACTTGGCGCAGACCGCGTCGCTAACGTCCAGCATGTCCATAGCAATTTCATAGCTCTCAATCCAAGCTGTCGGCTCATGGTCAGGCGTGTAATTGGAAACCTTACGGGGACCTTTGAAATCCTTAGGCATATGCTCGTGGTGCAGAGCCGGCACCAGGCACGGAATCCTGATGGTTCGGGTGCTTGATCCAACACCTTGCGAGGCTACGGGGGTCATAGGAGGCGACTGATGAGCCGCCATGTGGGCCGCCTCTACCTCCCGCTGTGGCCATGTTGTGTCAATGATCTTCTTGGCGTCCAAAGCCCACTGTCGGGGCGGGTCATGCTGATGTTCGCGTCTTCGATGAGCGTTACTCCAAACGATAGCTTGGCGACTCCTGCTTCGACTTGGATGTGGGGTGGAGTGGAGGCGTTGCTGACTGTAAGAATAGTTCACATGTTGAGCAACCACAGTTTTTAACAGGTTGATGGCGTGCAAAGCCTCTCTCTCTCTACGGAGGTATTCCCCATGATTGGAAGTGCAACGAAGTTGGTAGCTGATACGTCTCCAATGCATCTATAATTTTTGTTTGTTCCATGCTGTTATATTATCAATCTTGGATGTTTTTTAATCATTTTGTAGCAACTTTGTATCTTTTTTTGGACTAACCTATTAACATAGTGCCCAGTGGCAGTTGCTGTTTTTGCTTGTTTTTTACTTCGCGGAATATCCTTATCAAACAAAGTCCAAACGCAGCAAAACTTTTTGGAGATTTTTTTGGACCAGAAGACAACTTGAGAGCCAAGGAAGTGGACGAGGGAAGGCCCGTGGGAACCACAACCCACCAGGGCGCGCCAGGAGGCCCAGGCGTGCCCTGATGGGTTGTGGGGCCCACGTAGCTTCGTTGCACCGCCCTCTCAGCTCTATAAATTCTCAAATATTCTAGAAACCCTAGGGGAGTCAACGAAACACAATTCCAGCTGCCGCCAGTTCCAGAACCACGAGATCCAATCTAGAGCTCTATTCTGGCACTCTGCTGGAGGGGAACACGATCATGGAGGGGTTCATCATCCTCATTGGTGCCTCTTCGATAATGCGTGACTAGTTCACCATAGACCTACGGGTCTGTAGGTAGTAGCTAGATGGCTTCTTCTATCTTTATATTTCTCAATACAATGGTCTCTTGGAGATCTATTTGATGTAATGGCTTTCCGCGGTGTGTTTGTTGGGATCTGATGAATTTCAAGTTTATGATCAGATTTTTATCCTTGAATATTATATAAGTCTTCTTTGATCTCTTATATGCATGATTATTTATAGCCTCGGAAACTTATATGATGTAAAGTAGACCCGGGGGCCATAGGTTTCACTGGTGGCTTCTCTCAAGATAGCATGTATTACGGTGGGTGAACAAATTACTGCCGAGCAATTGATAGAAAAGCGCATAGTTATGATGATATCTAAGGCAATGATCATGAATATAGGCATCACGTCTGTGTCAAGTAGACCGAAATGATTCTGCATCTACTACTATTACTCCACACGTCGACCGCTATCCAGCATGCATCTAGAGTATTAAGTTCATAAGAATGGAGTAACGCATTAGGCAAGATGACATGATGTAGAGGGATCGATAAACTCAAGCAATATGATCTAAACCCCATCTTTTTATCCTCGATGGCAACAATACAATACATGCCTTGATGCCCCTGTTGTCACTAGGAAAGGACACCGCAAGATTGAACCCAAAGCTAAGCACTTCTCCCATTGCAAGAAAGATCAATCTAGTAGGCCAAACTAAACCGATAATTCGAAGAGACTTGCAAAGATATCAAATCATGCATATAAGAATTCAGAGAAGAACCAAATAATATTCATAGATAATCAAATTCATAAACCCACAATTCATCGGATCTCGGCAGACACACCGCAAAAGAGTATTACAACGAATAGATCTCCAAGAACATCAAGGAGAACTTTGTATTGACAACCAAAGAGAGAAAAGAATCCATCTAGCTAATAACGATGGACCCAAAGGTATGTGGTAAACTACTCACACATCACCGGAGAGGCTATGGTGTTGATGTAGAAGCCCTCCGTGATTGAATCCCCCTCCGGCAGATCACCGGAAAAGGCCCCAAGATGGGATCTCACAGGTACAGAAGGTTGCGGTGGTGGAAAAGTGGTTTCGTGGCTCTCCTGGTTGTTTTTAGGGTACATGGGTATATATAGGTGAAAGAAGTATGTCGGTGGAGCTCCATGGGGCCCACGAGGGTGGGGGCGTGCCCCCCTGCCTCGTGGAAGCTTCGCGGACTTCCAGACTTGTACTCCAAGTCTCCTGGGTTGCGTTTGTTCCAAGAAAGATCCTCTCGAAGGTTTCGTTCCGTTTGATATTCCTTTTCCGCGAAACACAGAAATGGGCAAAAAACAGCAATTTGCACTGGGCCTTCGGTTAATAGGTTAGTCCTAAAAATAATATAAAAGTGCATATTAAAGCCCATTAAACATAAAAAACAGATAATATAATAGCATGGAACAATCAAAAATTATAGATACGTTGGAGACGTATCAAGCATCCCCAAGCTTAATTCCTGCTCGTCCTCGAGTAGGTAAATGATAAAAACAGAATTTTTGATGTGGAATGCTACCTAACATAATTTTCAATGTAATTTTCTTTATTGTGGCATGAATATTCAGATCCGAAAGATTCAAGACAAAAGTTTAATATTGACATAAAAACAATAATACTTCAAGCATACTAACCAAGCAATTATGTCTTCTCAAAATAACATAGCCAAAGAAAGCTCATCCCTACAAAATCATATAGTTTGGCCATGCTTCATTTTCGTCACACAAAATGCTCCCATCATGCACAACCCCAAGGACAAGCCAAGCAATTGTTTCATACTTTAGTATTCTCAAACTTTTTCAACTTTCACGCAATACATGAGCGCGAGCCATGGACATAGCACTATGGGTGGAATAGAATATGATGATGGAGGTTGTGTGGAGAAGACAAAAAAGGAGAAAGTCTCACATTGACACGACTAATCAATGGGCTATGGAGATGCCCATCAATTGATGTCAATGCGAGGAGTAGGGATTGCCATGAAATGGATGCACTAGAGCTATAAATGTATGAAAGCTCAACAAAAGAAACTAAGTGTGTGTGCATCTAACTTGCTTGCTCATGAAGACCTAGGGCATTTTGAAGAAGCCCATCATTGGAATATACAAGCCAAGTTCTATAATGAAAAATTCCCACTAGTATATGAAAGTGTCAAAATAAGAGACTCTCTATCATGAAGATCTTTGTGCTACTTTGAAGCACAAGTGTGGAAAAAGGATAGTAACATTACCCCTTCTCTCTTTTTCTCTCTTTTTTTATTTGGGCCTTTTTCTCTTTTTTATGGCCTCTTTTTTCGTCCGGAATCTCATTCCGACTTGTGGGGGAATCATAGTCTCCATCATCCTTTCCTCACATGGGACAATGCTCTAATAATGAAAATCATCACACTTTTATTTACTTACAACTCAAGAATTACAACTAGATACTTAGAACAAAATATGACTCTGTGTGAATGCCTCTGGCGGTGTACTGGGATGTGCAATGAATCAAGAGTGGCATGTATGAAAGAATTATGAAGGTGGCTTTGCCACAAATACGATGTCAACTTCATGATCATGCAAAGCAATATGACAATGATGGAGCGTGTCATAATAAATGGAACGGTGGAAAGTTTCATGGCAATATATCTCGGAATGGCTATGGAAATGCCATAATAGGTAGGTATGGTGGCTGTTTTGAGGAACATATAAGGAGGCTTATGTGTGATAGAGCGTATCATATCACGGGGTTTGGATGCACCGGCGAAGTTAGCACCAACTCTCGAAGTGAGAAAGGGCAATGCACGGTACCGAAGCGGCTAGCAATGATGGAAGGGTGAGAGTGCGTATAATCCATGGACTCAACATTAGTCATAAAGAACTCACATACTTATTGCAAAAATCTACAAGTCATAAAAACCGAGCACTAGGCGCATGCTCCTAGGGGGATAGATTGGTAGGAAAGGACCATCGCTCGTCCCCGATCGCCACTGATAAGGAAAGCAATCAAAGAACACCTCATGCTTCAAATTTGTCACACAACGTTTACCATACGTGCATGCTACGGGACATGCAAACTTCAACGCAAGTATTTCTCAATTCCACAACTACTCAACTAGCACAACTCTAATATTACCATCTTTATATCTCAAAACAACTATCAAGTATCAAACTTCTCATAGTATTTAATGCACTCTATATGAAAGTTTTTATTATACCCATCTTGGATGCCTATTATATTAGGACTAATTTTATAGCCAAAGCAAATTACCATGTTGTTCTAAAAGACTCTCAAAATAATATAAGTTAAGCATGAGAGATTAATAATTTCTATAAAATAAAATCACCACCATGCTCTAAAAAGGTATAAGTGAAGCACTAGAGCAAAATTATCTAGCTCAAAAGATATAAGTGAAGCACATAGAGTATTCTAATAAATTCCGATTCATGTGTATCTCTCCCAAAAGGTGTGTACAGCAAGGATGATTGTGGTAAACTAAAAATCAAAGACTCAAATCATACAAGACGCCCCAAGCAAAACACATATCATGTGGTGAATAAAAATATAGCCTCAAGTAAAGTTACCGATAGACGAAGACGAAAGAGGGGATGCCTTCCGGGGCATCCCCAAGCTTAGGCTTTTGGTTGTCCTTGAATTTTACCTTCGGTTGCCTTGGGCATCCCCAAGCTTAGGCTCTTGCTACTCCTTATTCCAAAATCCATCAAATCTTTACCCAAAAACTTGAAAACTTCACAACACAAAACTCAACAGAAAATCTCATGAGCTCCGTTAGTATAAGAAAACAAACCACCACTTCAAGGTACTGTAATGAACTCATTCTTTATTTATATTGGTGTTAAACCTACTGTATTCCAACTTCTCTATGGTTCATACCCCCTATACTAGCCATAGATTCATCAAAATAAGCAAACAACACGCGAAAAACAGAATCTGTCAAAAACAGAACATTCTGTAGTAATCTGTAGGTTTCGAATACTTCTATAACTCCAAAAATTCTAAAAATTTAGGATGTCCTAAATAATTTGTATATTGAACTACTGCAGTTGGAATTGGTATTTTATCACTGGTAAAAAATGAAACTTATTCTCGTGAGCGCATACTTTCTGTTTTTACAGCAAGATCAAACAACAATCACCCAAGAAGATCCTAAAGGCTTTACTTGGCACAAACACTAATTAAAAAATTAAAAACAATCATAACAGAGGATAGATGATTTATTTATTACTAAACAGGAACAAAAAGCAAGAAACAAAAATAAAATTGGGTTGCCTCCCAACAAGCACTATCGTTTAACGCCCCTAGCTAGGCATAAAGCAAGGATAGATCTAGGTATTGCCATGATAATGATAAGGCAAATCGCAAAAACTCATATCATACTCCCTATGTTCAGCAGCAAGTTTTCTTTGTGGCAAGAAAAAGTAATCAAAAGGGATAAATTTAATGGGACAAAAGTCCCCAAGATCAAGCTCGGGAGGTATTGGTTCCTCCTTTGGCCCCTCATATTGCACAACCAATTCATCATTATAAGCATTCTTTTGGAAAAAAGTCATGAGCCTTTGTTAAAGGAAAAAACATAACCCATTGTTCTGGATAGCAAAGTTATCATTAAGTTCAGAAATCCTATCAACTAGAACATCGGTAGGAACCTTTTTCTAAGGTTTTCATTGAAAATAACATGATCTAAAGATCGTAAGAGCATTATGTCTTCTTGATAAAAAAGGATTGCTTCTTTGGGAGGACGGCCGGCGTCCACCCTATAATGTGCAAAATTTTCGTTGACCTCTTTTATTATAAATCTGAACTCATGAGATAAAAAGATGGTAGCTGCTTGCTTAACAGAAGAATGCTCAACATTGGAAAATTCTAGAAAAATCCTCTGTATGCAAGGATGCATGTGGATAAATTGTCTTTCAAGTTCAACCACGAGCAAAGATATAGCATCCACAAGACTACTAGTTTTATGAAGAATAGACCCGCCCATAGTGGGCAAAGCACCGGCGCAAGTAAAGAGATCTTGAATAACTCCTTTTCCAATAATATTACCACTACCAATCCAAAAAAATTTAGTGTGTAAAATAGTAGGTTCTTCA
Source organism: Triticum dicoccoides (assembly GCF_002162155.2). Classification (NCBI taxonomy): domain Eukaryota; kingdom Viridiplantae; phylum Streptophyta; class Magnoliopsida; order Poales; family Poaceae; genus Triticum; species Triticum dicoccoides. The sequence continues at coordinate 540,324,830 of NC_041382.1, forward strand.
TGAGGATAATCAAAAGCATCAACGTTTCCCCCATCGTTACTACTACCCTTTTCAATGATAACCTCCCCAGTTTCAGACATGATGGCAACAAACCACACTAAGAATGAATACACAAGAGGCAAAGCGGAAAGAGACGAATGAAAAAGGGGTGAATAAAATGGCAAAGGTGAAGTGGGGGAGAGGAAAACAAGAGGCAAATGGCAAATAATGTAATGCGAGGGATAAGAGTTTGTGATGGGTACTTGGTATGTCTTGACTTGAGCGTAGATATCCCCGGCAACAACAACAGAAATCCTTCTTGCTACCTCTTGAGCATGCGTTGGTTTTCCCTTGAAGAGGAAAGGGTGATGTAGCAAAGTAGCGTAAGTATTTCCCTCAGTTTTTGAGAACCAAGGTATCAATCCAGTAGGAGACTACACGCAAATCGCCTAGTACCTACGCAAACAATCAACAACCTTGCAACCAACACGATATATGGGTTGTCAATCCCTTCACGACCACTTGCAAAAGTGAGATCTGATAAAGATAATAAGATAAATATTTTTGGTATTTTGGTTGTATAGATTGAAAAGTAAAGATTGCAAAATAAATAGTAAACTAGAATTATAGATCGGAAACTTATATGATGTAAAGTAGACCCGGGGGCCATAGGTTTCACTAGTGGCTTCTCTGAAGATAGTAAATATTATGGTGGGTGAACAAATTACTGCTGAGCAATTGATAGAAAAGCGCATACTTATGAGAATATCTAGGCATGATCATAAACATAGGCATCACGTCCGTGTCAAGTAGACCTAAACAATTCTGCATCTACTACTATTACTCCACACATTAACCGCTATCCAGCATGCATCTAGAGTATTAAGTTCATAAGAACAGAGTAACACATTAGGCAAGATGACATGATGTAGAGGGATAAACTCAAGCAATATGATATAAACCCCATTTTTTTATCCTCGATGGAAACAATACAATACGTGTTGGTTCCCTTTCTATCACTAGGATCGAGCACCGCAAGATTGAACCCAAAGCTAAGCACTTCTCCCATTGCAAGAAAGATCAATCTAGTAGGCCAAACCAAACTAATAATTCGAAGAGACTTGCAAAGATATCAAATCATGCATATAAGAATTTAGAGAAGAATCAAATATTGTTCATAGATAATCTTGATCATAAACCCACAATTCATCGGATCTCGGCAAACACACCACAAAAAGTATTACATCAAATAGATCTCCAAGAACATCGAGGAGAACTTTGTATTGAGAACCAAAGAGAGAGAAGAAGCCATATAGCTAATGACTATGGACCTGAAGGTCTGTGGTGAACTACTCACACATCATCGGAGAGGCTATGGTGTTGATGTAGAGGCCCTCCGTGATCGAATCCCCCTCCGGCAGATCGCCGAAAAAGGCCCCTAGATGGGATCTCATAGGTACAGAAGGCTGCGGTGGTGGAGAAGTGTTTTCATGGCTCCTCTGGATGTTTTCAGTGTATAAGAGTATATATAGGCGAAAGAAGTAGGTCGGTGGAGCTCTGTGGGGCCCACGAGGGTGGGGCGCGCCTACTGTTGGGGAACATAGTAATTTCAAAAAAATTCTACACACATGCAAGATCATGGTGATGCATAGCAATGAGAGGGGAGAGTGTCGTCTACATACCCTCGTAGACCGTAAGCGGAAGCGTTAGCACAATGCGGTTGATGTAGCGGTACGTCTTCACGATCCGACCGATCAAGTACCGAACGTACGGCACCTCTGAGTTCTGCACACGTTCAACTCGATGACGTCCCTCGAACTCCGATCCAGCTGAGCTTTGAGGGAGAGTTCCATCAGCACGGTGGTGTGGTGACGATGTTGATGTTCTACTGTTGCAGGGCTTCACCTAAGCACCACTACGATATTATCGAGGTCGACTATGGTGGAGAGCGGCACCACACACGGCTAAAAGATCCAAGAGATCAACTGTTGTGTATATGGGGTGCCCCTCTCCTCCGTATATAAAGGGGGGAGGAGAGGGCCGGCCAAGGGGAGGAGGCGAGCTCAAGGGGGAGTCCTACTCGCATCGGGAGTAGGACTCCTCCTTTTCCTATTTGGAAAGGGAGAGGGAAGGAAGAGGAAGGAGGGAGGAAGGAAAGGGGGGCCGGCCCCCCTCCCAATTCGGATTGGGCTTGGGGGCGCGCTCCCTCCCTTGCTCCTTTCCCCTCCTTTCCACTAAAGCCCATTAAGGCCCATATACCTCCCGGGGGGTTTCGATAACCTCCCGGTGCTCCAGTATTATCCCGATCTCACCCGGAACCATTCCGGTATCCAAATATAGTCGTCCAATATATCGATATTTACGTCTCGACCATTTTGAGACTCCTTGTCATGTTCGTGATCACATCCGAGACTCCGAACTACCTTCGGTACATAAAAACACATAAACTCATAATATAACCGTCATCGAACTTTAAGCCTGCGGACCCTACGGGTTCGAGAACTATGTAGACATGATCGAGACACGTCTCTGGTCAATAACCAATAGCGGAACCTGGATGCTCATATTGTCTCCTACATATTCTACAAAGATCTTTATCGGTCAAACCGCATAACAACATACGTTGTTGCCTTTGTCATCGGTATGTTACTTGCCCGAGATTCGATCGTCGGTATCTCAATACCTAGTTCAATCTCATTACCGGCAAGTCTCTTTACTCATTCCGTAATACATCATCCCGCAACTAACTCATTAGTTGCAATGCTTGCAAGGCTTAAGTGATGTGCATTACTGAGTGGGCCCAGAGACACCTCTCCGACAATCGGAGTGACAAATCCTAATCTCGAAATACGCCAACCCAACAAGTACCTTCGGAGACACCTGTAGAGCACCTTTATAATCACCAAGTTACGTTGTGATGTTTGGTAGCACACAAAGTGTTCCTCCGGTAAATGGGAGTTGCATAATCTCATAGTCATAGGAACATGTATAAGTCATGAAGAAAGCAATAGCAACATACTAACCGATCAAGTGCTAAGCTAACGGAATGGGTCAAGTCAATCACATCATTCTCCTAATGATGTGATCACGTTAATCAAATGACAACTCTTTGTCTATGGCTAGGAAACATAACCATCTTTGATCAATGAGCTAGTCAAGTAGAGGCATACTAGTGACACTCTGTTTGTCTATGTATTCACACATGTATCATGTTTCCGGTTAATACAATTCTAGCATGAATAATAAACATTTATCATGATATAAGGAAATAAATAATAACTTTATTATTGCCTCTAGGGAATATTTCCTTCAGTCTCCCTCAATAATCTAGATTGCACAGTAATGATTCTAACACCCATGGAGCCTTGGTGTTGATCATGTTTTGCTCGTGGAAGAGGCTTAGTCAATGGGTCTGCAACATTCAGATCCGTATGTATCTTGCAAATCTCTATGTCTCCCACCTGGACTTGATCCAAGGATGGAGTTGAAGCGTCTCTTGATGTGCTTGGTTCTCTTGTGAAATCTGGATTCCTTTGCCAAAGCAATTGCACGAGTATTGTCACAAAAGATTTTCATTGGACCCGATGCACTAGGTATGACACCTAGATCGGATATAAACTCCTTCATCCAGACTCCTTCATTTGCTGCTTCCGAAGCAGCTATGTACTCCCCTTCACATGTAGATCCTGCTATGACGCTTTGTTTAGAACTGCACCAACTGACAGCCCCGCCATTTAATAAAAACACATATCCGGTTTGCGATTTAGAATCGCCCGGATCAGTGTCAAAGCTTGCATCGACGTAACCATTTATGACGAGCTCTTTGTCACCTCCATAAACGAGAAACATATCCTTCGTCCTTTTTAGGTATTTCAGGATGTTCTGGACCGCTGTCCAGTGATCCACTCCTGGATTACTTTGGTACCTCCCTGCTAAACTAATATCAAGGCACACATCAGGTCTGGTACACAACATTGCATACATGATAGAACCTATAGCTGAAGCATAGGGAACATCTTTCATTTTCTCTCTATCTTCTGCAGTGGTTGGGCATTGAGTCTTACTCAACTTCACACCTTGTAACACAGGAAAGAAACCTTTCTTTGCTTGATCCATTTTGAACTTCTTCAAAACTTTGTCAAGGTATGTGCTTTGTGAAAGTCCAATTAAGCGTCTCGATCTATCTCTATTGATCTTGATGCCCAATATATAAGCAGCTTCACCGAGGTCCTTCATTGAAAAACTCTTATTCAAATATCCTTTTATGCTATCCAGAAATTATATATCATTTCCAATCAACAATATGTCATCCACATATAATATCAGAAATGCTACAGAGCTCCCACTCACTTTCTTGTAAATACAGGCTTCTCCAAAAGTCTGTATAAAACCATATGCTTTGATCACACTATCAAAACATTTATTCCAACTCCGAGAGGCTTGCACCAGTCCATAAATGGATCGCTGGAGCTTGCACACTTTGTTAGCTCCCTTTGGGTCGACAAAACCTTCCGGTTGCATCATATACAACTTTTCTTCCAAAAATCCATTCAGGAATGCAATTTTGACATCCATTTGCCAAATTTCATAATCATAAAATGCGGCAATTGCTAACATGATTAAGACAGACTTAAGCATCGCTACGGGTGAGAAGGTTTCATCGTAGTCAATCCCTTGAACTTGTCGAAAACCTTTTGCAACAAGTCGAGCTTTATAGACAGTAACATTACCGTCAGCGTCAGTCTTCTTCTTGAAGATCCATGTATTCTCGATGGCTTGTCGATCATCGGGCAAGTCAACCAAAGTCCACACTTTGTTCTCATACATGGATCCCATCTCAGATTTCATGGCCTCAAGCCATTTTGTGGAATCTGGGCTCACCATCGCTTCTTCATAGTTCGTAGGTTCGTCATGGTCTAGTAACATAATCTCCAGAACAGGATTACCGTACCACTCTGATTGACCTACGAGGTTCAGTAACAACTTGATCTGAAGTTTCATGATCATCATCATTAACTTCCTCACAAATTGGTGTAGACGTCACAGGAACCCGTTTTTGTGATGAACTACTTTCCAATAAGGGAGCAGGTACTGTTACCTCATCAAGTTCTACTTTCCTCCCACTCACTTCTTTCGAGAGAAACTCCTTCTCTAGAAAGGATCCATTCTTAGCAACGAATGTCTTGCCTTCGGATCTGTGATAGAAGGTGTACCCAACAGTTTCCTTTGGGTATCCTATGAAGACACATTTCTCCGATTTAGGTTCGAGCTTATCAGGTTGAAGCTTTTTCACATAAGCATCGCAACCCCAAACTTTAAGAAACGACAACTTTGGTTTCTTGCCAGTGTCGTCTCAACGGATTTTGATGGTGCCCTATTTAACGTGAATGTGTCCGTCTCTAAAGCATAACCCCAAAACAATAACGGTAAATCAATAAGAGACATCATAGATTGCACCATATCTAGTAAAGTACGATTACGACGTTCAGACACACCATTACGCTATGGTGTTCCGGGTGGCGTGAGTTGCGAAACTATTCCCCATTGTTTCAAATGTAGACCAAACTCGTAACTCAAATATTCTCCTCCACGATCATATTGTAGAAACTTTATTTTCTTGTTACGATGATTTTCAACTTCACTCTGAAATTCTTTGAACTTTTCAAATGTTTCAGACTTATGTTTCATTAAGTAGATATACCCATGTCTGCTTAAATCATCTGTGAAGGTGAGAAAATAATGATACCCGTCGCGAGCCTCAACATTCATTGGACCACATACATCATTATGTATGATCTCCAACAAATCAGTTGCTCGCTCCATAGTTCCGGAGAACGGTGTTTTAGTCATCTTGCCCATGAGGCATGGTTCGCAAGTACCAAGTGATTCATAATCAAGTGATTCCAAAAGTCCATCAATATGGAGTTTCTTCATGCGCTTTACACCAATATGACCCAAACGGTAGTGCCAAAAATAAGTTGCACTATCATTATCAACTCTGCATCTTTTGGCTTCAACATTATGAATATGTGTATCACTACTATCGAGATTCATCAAAGATAGACCACTCTTCAAGGTGCATGACCATAAAAGATATTACTCATATAAATAGAACAACCATTATTCTCAAATTTAAATGAATAACCGCCTCGCATCAAACAAGATCCAGATATAATGTTCATGCTCAACGCTGGCACCAAATAACAATTATTTAGGTCTAAAACTAATCCCGAAGGTAGATGTAGAGGTAGTGTGCCGATGGCGATCACATCGACTTTGGAACCGTTTCCCACGTGCATCGTCACCTCGTCCTTAGCCAGTGTTCGCTTAATCCGTAGTCCCTGTTTTGAGTTGCAAATATTAGCAACAGAACCAGCATCAAATACCCAGGTGCTACTGCGAGCTTTGGTAAGGTATACATCAATAACATGTATATCACATATACCTTTGTTCACCTTGCCATCCTTCTTATCCACCAAATACTTGGGGCAGTTCCGCTTCCAGTGACCAGTCTGCTTGCAGTAGAAGCACTCAGTCTCAGGCTTAGGTCCAGACTTGGGTTTCTTCTCTTGAGCAGCAACTTGTTTGATGTTCTTCTTGAAGTTCTCTTCTTCCCTTTGCCCTTTTTCTTGAAACTGGTGGACTTATTGACCATCAACACTTGATGCTCCTTCTTGATTTCTACCTCCGCAGCTTTAGCATTGCGAAGAGCTCGGGAATCGTCTTATCCATCCCTTGCATGTTATAGTTCATCACGAAGCTCTTGTAGCTTGGTGGCAGTGATTGAAGAATTCTGTCAATGACGCTATCATCCAGAAGATTAACTCCCAGTTGAATCAAGTGATTGTTATACCCAGACGTTCTGAGTATATGCTCACTAACAGAACTATTCTCCTCCATCTTGCGGCTGTAGAACTTATTGGAGACTTCATATCTCTCAATCCGGGCATTTGCTTGAAATATTAACTTCAACTCCTAGAACATCTCATATGCTCCATGACGTTCAAAACGTCGTTGAAGTCCCGATTCTAAGCCGTAAAGCATGGCACACTCTATCGAGTAGTCATCAGCTTTGCTCTGCCAGACGTTCATAACATCTATTGTTGCTCCTGCAACAGGTTTGGCACCTAGCGGTGCTTCCAGGACGTAATTCTTCTGTGCAGCAATGAGGATAATCCTCAAGTTACGGACCCGGTCCGTGTAATTGCTACCATCATCTTTCAACTTTGCTTTCTCAAGGAACATATTAAAATTCAATGGAACAACAGCACGAGCCATCTATCTATAACAAACATAGACATGCAAAATACTATCAGGTACTAAGTTCATGATAAATTTAAGTTCAATTTAATCATATTACTTAAGAACTCCCACTTAGATAGACATCCCTCTAATCATCTAAGTGATCACGTGATCCAAATCAACTAAACCATAACCGATCATCACGTGAAATGGAGTAGTTTTCAATGATGAACATCACTATGTTGATCATATCTACTATATGATTCACGCTCGACCTTTCGGTATTAGTGTTCCGAGGCCATATCTGCATATGCTAGGCTCGTCAAGTTTAACCTGAGTATTCTGCGTGTGCAAAACTGGCTTGTACCCGTTGTAGATGGACGTAGAGCTTATCACACCCGATCATCACGTGGTGTCTAGGCACGACGAACTTTGGCAACGGTTCATACTCAGGGAGAACACTTTTATCTTGGAATTTAGTGAGAGATCATCTTATAATGCTACCATTAATCAAAGCAAAAATAAGAAGCATAAAACATAAACATCACATGCAATCAATATAGGTGATATGATATGGCCATTATCATCTTGTGCTTGTGATCTCCATCTCCGAAGCACCGTCATGATCACCATCGTCACCGGCGCGACACCTTGATTTCCATCGTAGCATCATTGTCATCTCGCCAACTATTGCTTCTACGACTATCGCTACCGCTTAGTGATAAAGTAAAGCAATTACAGGGTGATTGCATTGCATACAATAAAGCGACAAACATATGGCTCCTGCCAGTTGCTGATAACTCGGTTACAAAACATGACCATCTCATACAATAAAATATAGCATCATGTCTTGACCATATCACATCACAACATGCCCTGCAAAACAAGTTAGACATCCTCTACTTTGTTGTTGCGAGTTTTACGTGGCTGCTACGGGCTGAGCAAGAACCGTTCTTACCTATGCATCAAAACCACAACGATAGTTCGTCAAGTTAGTGTTGTTTTAACCTTCTCAAGGACCGGGCGTAGCCACACTCGGTTCAACTAAAGTTGGAGAAACTGACACCCGCCAGCCACCTGTGTGCAAAGCACGTCGGTAGAACCAGTCTCGCATAAGCGTACGCGTAATGTCGGTCCGGGCCGCTTCATCCAACAATACCGCCAAACCAAAGTATGACATGCTGGTAAGCAGTATGACTTGTATCACCCGCAACTCACTTGTGTTCTACTCGTGCATATAACATCAACGCATAATACCAGGCGCTGATACCACTATTGGGGAACGCAGTAATTTTAAAAAAAATCTACGCACACGCAAGATCATGGTGATGCATAGAAACAAGAGGGGAGCGTGTCGACTATGTACCCTCGTAGACCGTAAGCGGAAGCATTAGCACAAAGCGGTTGATGTAGTCGTACATCTTCATGATCCGACCGATCAAGTACCAAATGTACGGCACCTCCGAGTTCTGCACACGTTCAGCTCGATGATGTCCCTCGAACTCCGATCCAGCCGAGCTTTGAGGGAGAGTCTCGTCAGCACGACGGTGTGGTGACGATGTTGATGTTCTACCGTTGCAGGGCTTTGCCTAAGCACCGCTACGATATTATCGAGGTGGACTATGGTGGAGAGGGGCACCGCACACGGCTAAAATATCCAAGAGATCAATTGTTGTGTCTATGGGGTGCCCCTCTCCTCCGTATATAAAGGGGGGAGGAGAGGGCCGGCCAAGTGGAGGAGGCGCGCCCAAGGGGGGAAGTCCTACTCCCACCGGGAGTAGGACTCCTCCTTTTCCTATTTGGAGAGGGAGAGGGAAGGAAGAGGAAGGAGGGAGGAAGGAAAGGGGGGCGGCCCCCCTCCCAATTTGGATTGGGCTTGGGGGGCGCGTCCCCTCCCTTGCTCCTTTCCCCTCCTTTCCACTAAAGCCCATTAAGGCCCATATACCTCCTGGGGGGTTCCGATAACCTTCCGGTGCTCCGGTATTATCCCGATCTCACCCGGAACCATTCTGGTATCCAAATATAGTCGTCCAATATATCGATCTTTACGTCTTGACCATTTTGAGACTCCTCGTCATGTCCGTGATCACATCCGGGACTCTGAACTACCTTCGGTACATCAAAACACATAAACTCATAATATAACCGTCATCGAACTTTAAGCGTGCGGACCCTACGGGTTCGAGAACTATGTAGACATGGCCGAGACACGTCTCCGGTCAATAACCAATAGCGGAACCTGGATGCTCATATTGGCTCCTACATATTCTACGAAGATCTTTATCGGTCCAACCGCATAACAACATACGTTGTTCCCTTTGTCATCGGTATGTTACTTGCCCGAGATTCGATCGTCGGTATCTCAATACCTAGTTCAATCTCGTTACCGGCAAGTCTCTTTACTCGTTCCGTAATACATCATCCCGCAACTAACTCATTAGTTGCAATGCTTGCAAGGCTTAAGTGATGTGCATTACTGAGTGGGCCCAGAGATACCTCTCCGAGAATCGGAGTGACAAATCCTAATCTCTAAATACGCCAACCAAAAAGTACCTTCGGAGACACCTGTAGAGCACCTTTATAATCACCCAGTTACGTTGTGATGTTTGGTAGCACACAAAGTGTTCCTCCGGTAAATGGGAGTTGCATAATTTCATAGTCATAGGAACATGTATAAGTCATGAAGAAAGCAATAGCAACATACTAAACGATCAAGTGCTAAGCTAACGGAATGGGTCAAGTCAATCACATCATTCTTCTAATGATGTGATCCCGTTAATCAAATGACAACTCTTTTTCTATGGCTAGGAAACATAACCATCTTTGATCAACGAGCTAGTCAAGTAGAGGCATACTAGTGACAATTTGTTTGTCTATGTATTCACACATGTATCATGTTTCCGGTTAATACAATTCTAGCATGAATAATATATATTTATCATGATATAGGAATAACTTTATTATTGCCTCTAGGGCATATTTCCATCCCCTACCCCCTGGGCACGCCTCCCTACCTCGTGGCCGCGTTGTTGCTTCCTTGACCTCCACTCCAAGTCTTTTGGATTATGTTTGTTCCAAAAAAGATCCCCGTGAAGGTTTCGTTCCGTTTGATATTCCTTTTCTACGAAACACTGAAATAGGCAAAAAAAAACAGCAACTAGCACTGGGCCTCCGGTTAATAGGTTAGCCCAAAAATAATATAAAAGTGCATATTAAAGCCCATTAAACATCCAAACAGATAATATAATAGTATGGAACAATCAAAAATGATAGATACGTTGTTGATGTATCAACCTCTTTTATTATAAATCTGAACTCATGAGCTAAAAAGATGGTAGCTGCTCACTTAACAGAAGAATGCTCAATATTGAAAAATTCTAGAAAAATCCTCTGTATGCAAGGATGCATATGGATAAATTGTCTTTCAAGTTCAACCATGAGCAAAGATATAGCATCGACAAGACTACTAGTTTTATGAAGAATGGACCCTATCGAGGTCACTAACTATTTTCTGCATCATCCGTTGGTAAGCTAGGCATGACCTGCGTCGGCCGGTGACCGACTCCAGATTGCATCTTCCATCAGGACCGGCAATCTCGCACCGGGACAGAGACTCATTTTCGACTCCCTCACCTTTATTTTAGAAAAAGCTATTTTTGTATTAAAAAAATGTTAAACATGTATATAAAAGTGTTCCTGGTGTACACAAAAAATGTATATTGTATGTGAAAACCTGTGTATTCCCATTAAAAAATGTTCACCATGTATATAAAAAATGTTAAACTTATATTCAAATAAGTGTTCAAAACTTGTATCTAAAACAAAATGTAGATCGTATATTTGGAAAATAGTGAAACCCAAGAAAAAACATACATAACCAAAGAAAAAAAAGAAAATAAGAAAGACAAGAAAAAAACCAGTGAAAACCGACAAAGAAACAAAAACAAAGGACAAAAACAAAGAAACCAAGAAAGAAAAAACCAAAGAAACCATACAATAACACAGAGAAAACCAATGAAGAAGAAAAATAAAAACAGAAGAAAACCGATGAAGAGGTAAAAAAAGATACCATAAGAAAAAATAACACAAAACGCGACCGCGACAAACAGAACAAAACACAACACATGAGGAAAAACAGCCCAAACAGTGAAAAAACAAACAAAGAACACGGAGAGAGCAAAAAAACGAATGCGCTGCTAATGATGGCCCGGCCCGCTCGCGCCGCGCTTCAGGCGAGGCATAGCTCGGATGCGGCTATTCTACACCGAGCTTAGGTAAGTCCGGGTGTGCGACAGGAAAATTCTTTGAAATAGTAAAAAATCATGTGGTGCAATATGCTTACATGTGTGATGTCCGTGCAAAATTTGGTGAAGTTTGGTTATTCGAGAAGCTCGTGGAAAAAAAGACAATTTTTGGGTATATGATAAACTTTTAAAAACAGCATTGCTCACACCCAATTTTATGTTGTTTTTTCACGATCTCCTTGAATGTTCAAACACCCCAATATTTTACGCGAACATCACGCATTTGAGTATCTTGCACCAAAAGAAAAGATCTTTACTTATTTTTCTGCTATTTACTGTTCATCTTTTTTTGAGGGGATACTGTTCTTTCTTTTTTCTTTTTTCTTTTTAGGGAGGGGGGAATTAAAGATCTTCACCAGGTGTAGATGACTCCAGAATTAAATTTTTGGATATAGCTCCCGCTATTGTAGGCTTCTAAATAGTCGCATGCATGCAATCCTTTGGGCTTACATGGCCTTGGTACTTGTAAGCCCAACATTTAGCCGCTGTTGGGCCTGTAGGCTGTACCTGAGAACGTATTCGATTATTCGGCCCGCTCGAATTGTGCGAAAACACTCCCGGAAATACCAAAGATTACTCTCGCACCCTTTCCCTTCGTGCTCGACTGGCTTCCCCGTTCGTCTCCCCCAGATTTCTCACGCCAACACCGCCGAGCTCTCCCCCGGAAGGCCGGAACACGCCTCCTGGTCTCCGTCCCCGGAGGCACGCCACCTCGAAAGAATCCCCCCTCTCCCACTCGTCGTCGTCCTCCTCCGCCCTACTGGACAGATCCATCCGTGCTCGGATCGCTTCCTTCTGTTGGTAACGAACCCTAACTTCCCTGGATTATTCCGAGACTTCTAGTGTATGATTTCCCATCGCGTTAGCAATCTGACGCAAAAATAAATAAACCTGTGCTTTGGTGGGTAGTTTGTTCTGGATTTCACTGTTGCGGCCTGCGTGGTCTTTGTTAATACTCCGCAGAAATCAGCTGCTGGCTCGGCGTAGTGGGTACTGCAAGCCTGTGTGCTTTGTTAGAGGGGAGAAATTGGATCTCGCTAAGGGCAGCATGCTTTTCCCCTGTCTTGGCTGTTTATTCTGAGGTTAGGGTTTAGGGATTCTGGTTATGGTAATTAGACTTGGGAATTCTAGCTTGGTGAAGGGTATTGTCAATTCTACTGAGTTATAAGAGGCACTGGTAGCACTGCGTTTTACCATGATATGCTGGATTGGGCAGCATCTCAATTTTGATTTATTCCAACTTAACACCCCAGATGATTCTTTGTCCAGTTAGATCTTGGGACACTGTTGAGAAACGATTGATTCTGCCCAGTGTTGCACTCTGGGAATTACCCTGCAGATCTAAAGAACATGGTTACACTACCTAACTTAAATTGAAACAAAAGTGAATGAGCTTTGCATATAGTAGCTTCTTTTGACTAGAACTATTATATGGAGATGCAAGGTGAGTGTCTTCCCCACATGCAGTTGTTATGTGGCTGAATTTGTAAATGACTAAATGTCAAGATCATGTGCCTGCTTAGATATTCCAGATAGTGATAGACCTATCTTTGGTAATTGCTAAACTATATTTTCCTTGCTTTCAGAAGAAGGCATATGTATTGATTGGAAATTCATGCATGCCGATATGTTTCCTTTTTTCCTCTGTTAGTTGGAGGCATCGTGTAGGAAATTCATGCGTGCACTCCGCATTATCTAGTTCCTTGTGTTACTTTGACATCCCCATACCTTTGTTCTAGAAAATTCTGATTTACTCTAATATTTTATAATACTAAGTAACTTCTGTTTATTTTACTGTCAGTTCAGCGTGTGGCCATGTCTTCTTCAATGGAGTCATCATACCTTCCTGCTACTACTGAGTCAATTGCAATGGCTCAGGAGGCTAAGGATGCTTCAAAGTCAATTTCGATCCTTTACCGTGTGATTCAAGACCCGTCTTCTTCTGCGGATGCACTGAGAACAAAAGAACTTGCAATTACTAACCTTACAAATTACCTCACTGAAGAGAGCAGAGCTGAGGAGTTGCGAAACCTTTTGACCCAGCTCAGGCCGTTTTTCTCACTGATTCCCAAGGCCAAGACTGCAAAAATTGTCCGTGGAATCATTGATGCTGTTTCCAAGATTCCTGGAACATCTGATCTCCAGATCTCGCTGTGCAAAGAGATGGTGGAATGGACCCGTGCAGAGAAGCGTACATTCCTTAGGCAGCGTGTGGAGGCAAGGTTAGCGGCACTTCTGCTAGAGAATCAAGAGTACACTGAAGCCCTGACTCTCCTGACTGGTCTTATTAAGGAAGTCAGGAGACTTGATGACAAGTTGCTCCTTGTGGACATAGACCTGTTGGAGAGCAAACTCCACTTCTCTCTCAGAAACCTGCCAAAGGCCAAAGCTTCGTTGACTGCTGCAAGGACAGCGGCGAATGCCATCTATGTTCCACCAGCTCAGCAGGGCACTATTGATCTGCAGAGTGGAATCCTTCACGCAGAAGAAAAGGATTACAAAACTGCTTACAGCTACTTCTTTGAAGCATTTGAAGCTTTCAATGCACTGGATGACCCAAGAGCTATCTTCAGCTTGAAGTACATGCTCTTGTGCAAGATAATGGTTAACCAAGCTGATGATGTTGCTGGAATAATCTCATCTAAGGCTAGCCTAAAATATGTTGGTCCGGATGTTGATGCTATGAAAGCTGTAGCTGATGCCTACTCTAAAAGATCTCTCAAGTACTTTGAAACTGCCCTCCGCGATTTCAAAGCCCAGCTTGAGGAGGACCCTATTGTTCACAGGCATCTTTCCTCTCTGTATGATACCCTCCTGGAGCAGAATCTGTGCAGGTTGATTGAGCCCTACTCGAGAGTGGAGATTGGGCATGTTGCACAGATGATTGAATTGGCGGTTGATGATGTTGAGAAGAAGCTGTCGCAGATGATTCTAGACAAGAAATTTGCTGGTACTCTGGATCAAGGTGCTGGTTGCCTCATTATCTTTGAGGATCAGAAGACAGAGGCCATCTTCCCTGCTACACTGGAAACCATTTCAAATGTCGGAAAGGTCGTGGACAGTCTTTACATGAGGTCGGCCAAGATCATGGCTTGAAGGCTGCTAAGCATGTGATAGTTTGCCTGTTTGGTATGGTTTCAGCCTTTTCAGTTCCTTTGCTGTCTTTAAGACATGTAATCCTGCATGTTGGCACTTGATTTTGCATGTTGGTCGTTATATTGGATCATAGAAAAATCCATCTTGCTCGTGAACTGGACAATTTGTTGTTTTTATGTGGTGGATGTACCGACACTAGCTTGTCCAAACATAAATCATTAGTTCTCTCACTTGCTTTGGTTGGTATGTTGAACTTGTGCTGTTATATCTTTGGGATTTCCATCAGTGTTGAAACTGGGCCTAACATTTAAGTTTTATTTGTCAGAGTTATAAATGCTGTTATGGCATTCCCTTTCAGTTACTGTCTTGTGTGGTTGCTTCATGTCAGTTGTCGCCTATGTCGGCAGTGATTCCTGTGTCCCTACTCTGTTCTTGTATGATTTGGGGCCGTATGTTTCTGTTGGCTCGGTATCTGACAGCAAGCGTTTGTAGATGCAGATTTCTGATCGAAATCAAGCTTCTTCTTCTTTTGCTGATCACTAAACAGCGCTAATGCTGCTTACATCTCACACGACGTAGCCAGTAGGTATCTAAACATGTTATACATGTTCTGTACTGATTTGGTGAGACTTCAGTATATCTGTCCCTGACAGAAGATTGGAGTACATGAATGCACTCGCATGTGCTGCGTCTGACATGAATTAAGCTGCTACCCGTGCTACGTAGCAGGAGGTTTTATCATGCAACAGTTGCACTGGATTATTCTTCTGTGAATCTTTCAGAAATCATGTAAAATTTGCCACAATTTCGCCATTTCGGTATGCTCACGCGTACCTATAATTATCTTAACCCTGTTTCATGTATCAATTATGCTCCCTCAAAACACAACTGGCAGTGAAGAAACAAATTACCAACATGACACAAGGCGCGATCATGTCATGGGCTTCTCTAGTAACGCCGAGACGTACCATTCGTTCCTCTCCGCCCCCAGGTCGAGCTTCGGGCTGGCCTTCCACCGGAGCCGGCGGAAGCCGACGCGGTCGAGGATGGGCACGTACGTGGCGTTGAGCTGCGGGCCGAGGCAGAAGAAGTGGTCGAGCCAGAAGACGCCGCCGGGCCGGAGCACCCGGTAGATATCGAAGAACGCGAACTCGAGCACGGCGGCGGGCACCGAGTTGGTGAGCACGTGCATGGAGTGCACGATGTCCAGCACGCCGTCGGCGAAGGGGAGCCGCTGCACGAGGCTGATGTGCAGCGGCACCAGCCCGCGCGACGCCACGAACCGGTTGAAGGGTGCGTCCAGGTCCAGGGTCGTGGTCACCACGGTCACGTTGCGCTCGCACATCCGCGCCGCGAAGGTTCCGGTCCCGCCGCCGATGTCCAGGCCGATGCGCACCGTGCCCGGCGGCCTGGACCCCAGCACGCCGTCGATGCTGAACCCAGGGCCGCCGTTGTCGGACAGCCACCGTCGCCGCTCCTTGCCCGCCAGGTCGAAGCAGTCCTTGCAGTCGTACGCCCCGCCCCTGCTGTGCGCGCGCTCCACGAGGCAGGTGTAGTTCTTGCACGTGTAGGGGGACCAGTTCACGGTCGTGTCGGCCGGGATTGACCAGAGGCTCGCCGGGAGCGGCTTCGGCTCGACGTACCTCGCCGGGGACCGTGGCCGGCAGCGCCGGCGCGGCAGCGGCTCGCACCCCTTGAGCATGAGCTGAAGTGCGAGGGCCTCGTCGTCGGGGCACTCGGCGCTGGCGTTGTACGTCATGTACCGCGTGAGCTCCTCCTGGAAGTTGCGGCACGCGAGGCCCAGGCCCGGGAAGAGCTCGTCGGTGCCGAAGTTGACAGAGTAGCCGAGGGGGAGCCGGTGCGGCTCGATGGCCATCTTGAGCTCGCCCGTGGGCTCCTCGGGCCAGCCATTGAAGTCCTGGACCGCCGGCGTATCGCCGTGGACGGCTCCGAGCTTGGCGAGCACGGACTCGAGGAGGAGCGAAGACGTCCCGCACTGCCCCCGGAGGAAGGCCAGCTCCGCGCGTGCCAGCGAGAGCGCGTCGCGGGTGGCGTTGAGGTCCCGGAGGAGCGCCGTGGAGTCCCAGAGGTGGATGCTCGGCGCGGAGGCGGGCATGTTGAGCGACAGCGACGCGCCGGAGAAGAGGTACACCGAGACGAGGTTGGTGGCGATGACGACGAAGAGCATCTTGAGCTTGGCGTGCCGAATCGCTGGCCGAGCCAGCCGGTGCCCGTGGCTGTCCACGCCGCCGCCCATCGCCGCACCGAGATGTTGTTGCTGCTGCGAGGTGGTGGTGATCCGGTGCTTTGCCCCGTGCATGACCACACTTGCTGCGCGCTCGCGGCCTGAAGATCGGCAACAACTAGCTCTAGCACTGGCAGTCTAGTAGTGTTCCTCGAGATTGGCGATGCTCCCCTTGCTACGCTACGATGTTTCCGCATTATCACAGCCGGAAATTGGTACCCAGTGTACGTGCTACTTCAGTTCATAATGCATCTGTATCTGACATGCATGTCAAAACGGTGGCTGACAATTTAATCCGGGGTTTAGAAAATTACAAGTGAAGCTTTGAGGCGCACCACTTTTGACTTTGGATGTGTGACTGGTTGCTTTGGGGGGAGAAAAGGGTGACAATTTTGCTTCAAAAGGCAGGCTGTGGCCGGATCCACAAGTCGGCGAGAGATGCGTGCTAAGCTATTAGGGGATTAATCCCTGTATATTTAGCATATCCCAATTTATTTTCATGGAAGGTTGTGTCTTGGTCTTAGTTGACTGAGACTTAAGCAAGTCTAAGTCAAGTGATATAACATGTAAGAAAGACAAATTAAAAAGAAAAAAGAAAATTTTGCACCGAATCTCAACATAAAATTATGAATATAGCATTGACTAAGACTTAGTTAAGTCTCAATTGACCGCGACTTCACAATCCCGTTCCTAGAAATGACTTTTCCCCCTAAAACCTATCTCGTGCCTCAATTTTAGTCCAGCCGCAACCGTTTTGCGCTACATCCCACTTGCAGAGAGCTTTTCTGCCCAACCCCGACATTACGGGTCGTTCCGGACTCAATGATCGACAGGCTGGAAAGCCCCACCCCTGCTGTTGGGGATATGGTTACCGGAGGTAAACCGGCTAGGAGTGGCCGGGTTAGCTCCATGAAGATAGAAGCCCATGAAGATGTGAAGATGGTGGCGCTTTACGAAGGCCCAAGGCCCAAAGGCGGATTAAAGCCTGTAGATGTGAACCGACTTTATCATGCAACTTGTATTGTAAGTTAGAGGAATAGAGACCGAGCCGGACACCTCTATGATCCGGCCTCGGGACTCTGTGAACCGGCGGGCGTCAACCTATGTATATAAAGGGATGACCCGGCCGCGGTTTGAGGACAACAGACAACAACTCGAGAGCCAGGCAAAGCGGATTCGCTCCCTGGTCATCGAAACCCTAGCAATACCAATCACAACTAGACGTAGGCTTTTACCTTCATTGAAGGGGCCGAACTAGTATAAAACCCCTCATGTCCCCTTGTCCGGTTTAACCCCTTTAAGCTAACCCGTAGCGATGGCTCCACGACTAAGTCCTTTCTCGAGGACATCTGCCGTGACAAACCCACGACAGTTGGCGCCCACCGTGGGGCTATCGCACGATGGTTTCGAGTTCTTGAAGGGCAGCTTTGATGGACTCAAGGGATACGCTGTGGGCCGGATGACGAAGAGTCGTCGCGGCAAGCTCTACATCGACGACGCGGGATGGGGCCCCGAGGCCGGTTCAATCGAATACGGGTACCGGGTCCCCTTTGGCGGGATTCACGTCTTCATTGGCAAGATCGGCGAACCGGGCCCTGAGTCGGACACCTGCACCGGCATCGTCGAGACGGCTCAGCGTGCAAGCCCTTCCCCGGTTCAGCCCGCAGCAAGGCATGTTTTCATAGGTGTCATCCACGGAACGGAATATGAGGATGGACCGGCATCTGATGGAGAAACTATTGTCTGCTCCGACGACGAGTCTTCAACTGGAGAGACCGAATCACTGTATCAGTTGCAAGACGGCCGGATTAGCGGAGGGTCCGATGGCAGCAGTATTCCGGACCCCCTCGATCTGCCAAACCGGGTCGCTATCTTCATGGCCGGTACATAATCAGCACACCACTCATCAACCGTCGCGGCAATACTCTCCGGTTCAGCGACAGCAACGCCGGCGGGGGCAGCAGGCTCTGCGCCGCCTCCGGCTCAAGTTCTGTCTGACTTGTTCGACGCTTTGGCAACATTGATGGCCGCAGAGGTAGACGCAGCAGCCCGGGACCAGCACAATGCGGAGATTACGAAGGTGAAAGATCAGATAACTCAGGCTAAAGCGGACCTAGCAGCAGAGAATGCTAGGGTGGCTACGAAACGGGTCGAGTTGGAAGCTCAGGCCTACCGGCTTAGGCTGGATCAGAATGCCTCAGAGGAAGTCATGAGAAGAAGATACCGGTCGCATCTCCCATCGGGTTATGAGACAAGAAATCTCTTCAACACGCCAGGAGCAGGAACTAGTAACCAACCAGTGTTAAACCGGACGGAGGCGCCGGGAACAGGAGCGCCGATTCAGCCGCGCACGATGGACCCGCATCGCCAAAACAACATTGTGCTGCAGTATGTTCCGACGCCCCCGGGGCATTACTCCAACCCGTTGGACAACATTGTGGCCGCCGCTTCGCGATTGGCAGCCCTCCCAACCGATGGCGAGTCACCGGTGGCAATTGAGGCACGACGGGCCAGAGAGCTCCTTCAAACAACTTTAAACCAGCAGCATGCTTATTCGCATAGTCGTGAGAGGATTCATTCCACCCCCGCCCGAGTCAGAGCTATAGCAGGCACGTTGAGGATGAACCGGCCGTGTCAAGCAGTGCACGTCGCCGTAACTCACCGCGAGGGCACAACCCGGCCGGGGGAGGTGCCAATGCGCAGGATGTGGTGGATCATGGTCGTGCACGTCGAGAGGCCGAGTTAGCAGCTCTACACGGAGTTCGTCAACCTACTCCAATTCACCCTACTGCTTCAGTGGAGCCAGGTGTGGTCTTCAGTTCCTTAGGGGTGCCGTGTCTCACCCCTGCTTTGCGTAATGTACGACTGCCCAAGGATTTCAAGGGACCTCGTAAGGTACCCAATTACACCGCTGATTTGCAACCAGAGGCATGGGTTGAAAGCTACGAGATGGCAATGGAGATGTTAGATGTGGATGAAGCGGTGTGTGCTAAATACTTCACCATGATGTTGGAGGGGACAGCTCGTACTTGATTAAAGAGCTTGCCAGCTAATTCTGTCGGGTCATGGGCCGAATTAAAGCACCGGTTTATCCAGAATTTTAAGGATACTTGTAAGCAGTCTATGTCAATTATGGATCTGGCAGCTTGTGTCCAAGAGGATGGGGAGTCTACAACCCATTCGGTGAAACGGGTCTCAGCTATTTTGCATTCGTCGGATTGCATCAATGCAGATACCGCAGTGTTAACATTGGAGGGCAATTGCCGGTTTCTGTCGCTCAAACAGAAGTTAGGAAGGCTCAAACGTCACTGCAATGATATGTCAACGCTTATGGCCGCTTTGGTTAAATATGCCGATTCAGATACCAAAGACCCTGACTCAGAGGAGGACAAACCGGGGAAAGGAAAGAAAAACGGCAACAAGGGACAGCAGCATAACCCGGCAGGTCATGCGAATAATGGTAAGCGCAAGGCCGACAATAGTTTGGACTTTGTTGCTAACACCAATGCTCAGGATAACGGTCAGCGTCGTAAGGACAAGCAGCCCCAGAGGGGCAGAGGTTCAGGCCCCAATCTAGAGCGCCTGTTAAATCAACCTTGTCCAAAGCATGGATCAAAGGAGAAGCCAGCGTCACATCTTTGGAAGGACTGTTATATAATGCAAGAGTTTAAGAACTCCAATATGTTTCAGTACGACAATGGCCCGCCCGGCGGTTCAGGAGGTGGTTTTCATGGGCCGGGTTATGGAGGTGGTAGCTCCGGTTCAGGGTTTCAAGGCAATCAAACCGGCCATAACAATCAAGGGAACCAGGGCAACCAGGGAGGCTATAACCATCAGGGGAATCAGCAGCAGCAGCAGTCGGGTTATCAGAGTAATCCGAAGCAGTTGAATAGTGGGCAGTATCATGTCTTCACCACTAGCTTGTGCGAGCGTGATCAAAAGCTTCACAAGAGGGCTGTAAACTCTATTGAACCGGCAGTGCCTCAGTATCTGCGATGGTCTGAGCAGCCCATTTTATGGAGTAGAGAGGATCACCCCCCCACGGGTTGATAATCCATGTCATCTGGCCTTAGTGGTGGCACCCCAGGTTGGGGGGTATAAGTTCACCAAGGTGCTCATGGATGGGGGAAGCAGTATCAACATTCTATATTATGATACCTTCCGTCGTATGGGGTTGACAGATAAGAATCTTAAACCGTCAAACACCGTTTTTCATGGTGTGGTGCCCAATAAGTCTGCATATCCAGTGGGCAAGATAGCCCTAGAGGTGGCTTTTGGAGATGATCATGATTCAAGGTCAGAAACATTGACTTTTGAGGTGGTGATCAAAAGTCCGTATCACGCTCTGTTTGGGCGACCGGCTTACGCCAAGTTCATGGCGAGGCCGTGTTATGTTTATCTGCAGCTTAAGATGCCAGGTCATAAGGGGACCATCATAGTACATGGGAGCAGGAAGACCACTTTGGAATGTGAGGAAGGTGATGCGGCTTATGCTGAGTCGGTTTGTTCCACAGAAGAGCTGAAGTTTTACAAAGACAAGGTTGATCCGACAGATATGACTTCTTCGAAAAAGCCAACTATGGAACACGATCCGGCGTTGAAGTTTAAATCGGCCACAGATACTAAGATGGTTGATTTTGTTCCTGGCGATTCATCCAAGCAGTTCAGCATCAGCGCTAGCTTGGATCCTAAATAGGAAAGCGCGCTCATCGAGTTCATCCGTGAGAACCGGGACATCTTTGCATGGAAGCCTTCTGACATGCTAGGTGTACCGAGGGAACTCGCTGAGCACACACTTAACATTGATCCTAAGTTTAAACCGGTCAGACAGTTTCTCCGCCGCTTCAACGAAGAAAGGCGTAAGGCTATTGGTGAAGAGGTAGCTCGGTTGTTGGCCGTGGGGTTTATCGTGGAGGTTTTTCACCCGGAGTGGTTGGCTAATCCAGTGCTGGTTCTTAAGAAAAACGGCACTTGGCGTATGTGTGTGGACTACACAGACTTGAACAAGGCTTGCCCAGCAGATCCCTTTGCCCTCCCTCGTATTGATCAGATTATTGATGCTACGGCGGGTTGTGACCGCTTGTGTTTTTTGGACGCTTATTCTGGTTATCATCAGGTCAAAATGGCAGTTAAGGACCAGGAGAAGACAACTTTTATAACTCCCTTTGGAGCCTTCTGCTATGTCTCCATGCCCTTTGGGCTCAAGAGTTCCCAGGCGACTTATCAACGTTGTGTTCAGAATTGTCTTCATAAGCAGATTGGGCGCAATGTTCATGCATATGTGGATGATATTGTGATAAAATCCAGGAAGGAGGAAACATTGATAGATGACCTGAGAGAAACCTTTGACAACCTCCAGGTTTACAAGATGATGCTCAATCCGGACAAATGTGTCTTTGGTGTCCCAGCAGGCAAACTCTTGGGCTTTCTGGTGTCAAACAGGGGCATTGAGGCTAATCCGGAAAAAAATTCAGCAATCACATCTTTGGCTAAACCGGCGTGTATTAATGACGTTTAATGTTTGGCCGGCCGGATTGCGGCTTTGAGCCGGTTTATCAGTCGTCTTGGGGAGAAAGCTATCCCTTTTATATCAGATGCTAAAGAAAACGGATGACTTTGTCTGGAGCGATGCGGCTGATAAAGCGTTTGAGGATCTGAAGAGGCAGTTAGCTGAACCGCCTGTGCTTGCAGCTCCAACCGATAAAGAGCCTTTACTGCTGTATGTGGTTGCTAACGCCGGAGCTGTTAGCGTGGCTATTGTTGTGGAGCACAAGGAGGCTGGAAAGGAATATCCGATTTAACGACCGGTTTATTATATTAGTGAGGTGCTTATTGAATCAAAGCAGAGGTATCCACATTGGCAGAAGCTGGTGTATGGAGTGTTTATGGCAAGCCGGAAACTCAAACATTATTTTCAGGGTCATCCTATCACGGTGGTCAGTTCAGCCCCTCTGGGAGATATCATTCAAAACAGAGAAGCAACTGGCTGGATTGCCAAGTGGGCTATCGAGCTTGGACCTCACGGGCTCAAATACACACCTTGCACAGCTATTAAATCCCAAGCATTCATGGACTTCATCAATGATTGGACAGAGTTGCAGGCACTAGAGGAAAAATCAGATAACACGTATTGGACTATTCACTTTGATGGATCCAGACAGTTGGAGGGCTCGGGGGCTAGAGTCATATTAACTTCCCCATGAGGTGACAAGTTTTGTTATGTCCTCCGTTTAATGTTCCCTTGTACTAACAATGCAGCTGAGTACGAGGCCCTTACTCCACGGTCTTCGGATGGCTAAGGAGATGAACTTAAGTCGGGTTAAGTACTTCAGTGACTCGGATCTGGTGGCTCAACGGGTATCTGGCACTTGGGATTCTAAAGACCCACTTATGGCTGCATATCGACGAGAGGTGGACATAGTGGCTGGTCATTTCAAGGGTTACCAAGTTGACCATATAGACCGGCGAAAGAATGAAGCGGCGGACTCTTTAAGCCGCCTTGGCTCTCAGCGTAAACCGGTCCCACCAAATGTCTTCCTTGACGTACTACATAATCCGTTCGTCAAGATACCAACAGAGGAGGAGTTGGCTATTCCTGACCCGGAGGCCCAATTGGTGGCAGCTTTGCATGTTATACCGGATTGGACAATCCCGTACCTAGCTTACATGAACCGGGGTGAGTTACCGAAGGATGAAACCTCGGCCCGTCAGATAATCCGGCGTTCCAAGTCAATGACCATAATCAATGGGGAGTTACATCGTTACAGCGTCACAGGAGCAATTCAGCGTTGTATATCTCCTCAATAGGGTTGTGAGATTTTGCGATAAATCCACGAAGGAGATTGTGGTCACCATGCCGGCTCAAAATCATTGGTGGCTAAGGCTTTTCGTCACAGTTTCTATTGGTTGATAGCTCATGTTGATGCTGAGGATCTAGTCAAAAGGTGTGACGGCTGTCAAAAATTTGCACGTCGCGATCATGTTCTGGCTCAGGAGTTGAGAATGATTCCAATCACTTGGCCGTTTGCAACTTGGGGGCTTGATATGGTTGGACCCTTTAAAAGATCCAAGGACAAAAAGACTCACCTGTTAGTGGCAGTTGACAAGTTTACCAAATGGGTAGAAGCAGAGCCAGTCAGTAAGTGTGATGCAGCCACGGCGGTTCAGTTCGTCAAAAAGGTGATATTCCGGTTTGGCTTTCCACACAGTATTATAACTGATAATGGTACTAATCTGTCAAATGGTGAGATGGAGGAATTTTGCCAACGTGAGCACATCCGGCTTGATATAGCATTAGTGGCTCACCCCCAATCTAAGGTCAAGCGGAGAGGGCAAATCAAGAAATTTTGAGAGATATTAAGCCTCGGCTTATGGTTCCTTTAAAGCGGACACCGGGTTGTTGGGTGGAGGAGTTACCTTCTGTGTTATGGAGCATCAACACCACACCTAACAGATCCACTGGTTACATGCCTTTTTCATGGTTTATGGAGCAGAGGCGGTTCTTCCTTGTGACATCCGTCACGACTCGCCCCGTGTGGCAGCTTATGTTGAAGCTGATAATGAGATGGCACGTCAGGACTCACTGGACATGTTGGATGAGGAGCGTGATCTCGCAGCAGCACGTTCGGCGATTTATCAACAAGATCTCCGACGTTATCACAGCCGCCGGGTTAAGACCAGAACTTTTCAAGAAGGTGATCTGGTGCTCCGGCTCATCCACGATCAGACTGATATGCACAAGTTATCCCCACCTTGGGAAGGACCTTTTGTGGTCAGCAAGAATCTGCACAACGGGTCATACTACCTCATTGATGTTCGAGAGCACAAAGACTCACGTAAATCAGAGGAGGAGACCAAGCGGCCGTGGAATATAGCTCTTCTTCGGCCTTACTATACTTGAGCCACATGCTCTTCTTATGTACATAATTATGACAATGTGTATATTATATAATAAACCGGAGCCTCGAACAAAGCGGGGTCTCTGTTCCTTTTTACATCATGTGTGAACCTACAAAGAGCTTCTACTGACAAAGCGGAGTTTTGTTAAACCGGCCTTTACGGCCGCACGGATATAAAGAAAATCACTAGGGGGATTGGTCATATCTGAATCATAGCTACACCTCTTGATCGGTTTAAAACCAAAAAGGATATCACTAGGGGGCTTGGTTGTTTTCACACCATAGTTACACCTCTTGATAGGCTTTAAGCCAAAAGGAAATTATGTGGAGCCAAAGAGAATCTGTTGCATTAAGCACAGTTCAAACATAGGTAACCACTGAGCATAGCTCACATATTACCTGGGGGCTCCTTGCTTCTCAAAGAACAAGAGAGTTTGAACCCTTGTAATAGGCTATCAAGCCAGGCTTGGAAGCCAGGTGTATTCACCTAAAACCCCGAGTTATCCTGCCTCTTTGAGTAAGCCACTCCGTCCAGGTAAACCTGGTATGACCCATCGAACATTTGACAAGTCAATCCCATGGACCCTGAACTTGTCAAAATTAAAACGGTGATTGGTTAAAGATTGAGGTCCATCTTAAAAGGCTTTGCAAAATGGTTTAACTCAGTGGCCTGGCAGCCCATGAAAAGCCTCGACTTAGGGCCTGGCAGCCCATGAAAAGCCTTGCATATTTCTTTTCTTTTTTATGTTTTTATGATACGAGATTTATCAATATTTTTCTAATAAACCGGTGTTCATTACAACCCGGCATGACTTTCAACGCTTAGTTGTCAATACATGATCAGTTTTTAAACCGATAACATACTGCTCCGGTCTGGTTTTGACTAGATGTCACCAGCATTATATGAACAAATCAATGGCTTTTCTAGCCCAATATGATTTCTATATGAACCGGCAAGAGGGCCAGGAGTTATCAGCACTCCGGATTGGTGTTTTCACCTCTACCATATAAGCAGTTGGTCAGCCAACGAGGTATGTCACAGATATTATTTATGTTATCTGGTTAATACAAATCTTGGTTATTCATCCAAGTTATGTATATTTTTGGGTATCATGACCCGTCCAGTGGTAAACCACTAGGGCGATTTCTAGTTCTTGTATGCAGGAACACAAATCATCATGGACTATGCATAAATAGATCCCCAGGGAGAAACAAGTCTTCAAAATATCAAGCAACACAAAACATGCTCGATGGCATGGCAGATAAAGGCATTTTTCCTATCCTATTACAAGAAGCTTCAAAACGGCTCAAATTGAATAATTGTTTTAAGAAGTGGCACACTGTAGCTGATAAACCGGTTGCTGGTTTAAGATGCTTCATCGGGACGGCTTGACGATTGAGGGTCATCTTGTGCAAACACCTCCTCTTCATCCCTCCCAGACGCTGGAAATCAACCGTTGACCAATCGATTCCGGTTAAAGCTTGAAACACGGCCTCTTCATGGATAAGGCTGGAGGGGTCAATGTCAGGAGCGTAAGTATGCTTACGGATTGGAGGCACAAGTTCTTCAACTTCATGGATGACGGCAGGCTGTCTCTTTCCTTCAGCATCATAAACCGGCTGGAAATGAGATAAGTCTGTGTCCTCCGCCAGTTTGCTGGGTATTGGCCGCATCTCCTTTGTCAGCTTTCGGAGATCATCATTGTTGAAGTCTGAACCGTCCTCCTTCACACCTGGATATCCTTTAATGATATCTGCCGCTTCAAGATCCGGGATCCATGCCTTGGCCCGGATTAGCACGGTCAGCGCTCCTGCTCTTGCGGCTGCCTTCTTCAGTTCGGTAATCCGGACTGGTAGCATGGCCAGCTTCTCAAGGGTTTCTTTTATCAATGATGGCGCCGACTTGTTGTATGCTGCAGTGCAAATAGCACGCTAGGATCCAGAGTATATCTGTTCTATTAAGGTGTAAGCCACTTTAAGCTTCATCCGTATATCAGAGCCCAGATGAGCAATACGGGTGCCTGTCATGGTTTAATATCAGTAACTGGCAAATGATAAGATCTCATGAATTAGACAAACAACATAAGGAGGTACTTACCAAACACAGCGGACAGCATGGCTTCGATCTACCGCTTCAAGCCGGTCAGTTCATCTGCCACTGGCTTCAGGGCTGCTTCTGCGTCCTCGGCTTTCTTGGTTAAACCGGCCTTTTCGGTTTCCCAGTTAGCACGCTCCTTGTTAAAGGTCTCTTTCAACTTCTCCATAGCTAGGGCATTGTTCAGCTCCTCTTTGGCTTTCGAAGCCTCTGCCTATTGGGACTTCACGTTCTCTTGAAGATCAGCGGTTTGAGCATCCCTATTACTTAGCTTGGCCTGCAAAGGCGAAGATATGTCAACAACATGATATGTATTTTCTAAGTACCAAGCGTATAACAAGTTATGCACTTTGTACTTGGGGGCTAATGCCTATTTGCTCTATTATCAACAAATCTTTCACAAGTCTCAAGTACAATGCAAGCATTCTTAACACTTGGGGGCTAATGTACATCTGTTCAAAACTGACGCATTGATTCAAGACCCGGTTTACCTCGCAAAGCTAAACCGGCCCTTGGGGGCTACACCGATGAAAGCTCCATAACTATACTGATAAAGTATCGGTTTTGTTTTTACTGAGGACTTGACATATTGAGGATCAGCATGCAAGGATTAAGACATTACAAAGTCCCAGTTTAAGATTAACACCCTAAACCGGCCCTCGGGGGCTACTTGGGCTGATGTTTAGACTTTGGAGTCAAGAAATGAAAGGTGATGAAAAATACCTCATAGCGTTCCTTCATCAGGTTCACCAAACCGGCTTCATAATCACGGTTTGAGTGTAGACGGTTTAAAAAATCAGAGTGGAGTTCTTCAGCATTGAGATGAGCATAGCTTGACAAATCAGTGCTCCATTTACCCTTCTCCATGGCAGCACACTCTTCATTGGCACTACGTTTGGCCAGGATGACAGGATGGCCAGGAGAGCTATGGCCCATGCCAGTAATGATAACATCATCTCCTTGGTCTCCAGTAGTTTTTACGGGCGATGGTGGAGTGTCGGTAGCTCTCACTGGACTAGCCCGGATTGGATCTTCTGGTTCAGTATCAGGCACAGCAGTATCAGCTTCTGGTTGTTCGTCGATATTGTGATCTTGAGGGGGTGGCTTGTCAAAGGTGGCTTCAGGATGGGGACCCTCCAGTTCACCAGTTCGGCCCGGTTCACCTGTTTGCTCCTGTTCAAGAACCACCTGGTCTTCAGAAGGATTGTTCACCCGAGCTTTTTTGCTGGGTCTGGCTTTGGCTCTGCAAACAAAAATAAAAGAGGTGAAAATTAAGCATAGTGTTCAAGATATGAAAATATTTGAAGAAAGGGTTTGAGTACTTGCCCAGCTACAGTTTTGAGAGGAGGGAGTTGGGTCGCGTTGACTCTCCAGAGGATGAGGGAGGTGTCACCTGATAATTTGAATCGGACAAATTAAGAGGTTGTCAGAAATAACCTGCCTTGGGATAAGAATTGTCAGAAGTGGGGGAGACCTCAGATCGGCGCTTCCGAACCGGGGTGTCAGGTAAACCGGCCGAAGTGACCTGTTGGCCGCTGTGCCGGTTTGTCCGGCGAGCCTTGTGTTGCTGCGTCTTCAAAATAAATGTTGGATCCAAGTTAGCAAGAGGATGAGAAAAGCTTACTTTCCGGACCGCTTGATGGGTTTTTTGTGTTGGCATAGAGTCTGAACCGGAGGAAAGGGTAATTACCTCTACGTCATTAGCTTGGCTGCCTTCCACGTCCTCCTGATAAGTATCATTGTTAATGAGATGCATGAAAAGGGAGCCAAGTGAATCAAGTTCTACCTCAACTTTGGGTTCATCTGCATCTTCATCAAGTTCCATGTTGATACGTTCAGCTGTTTTCCGCTTTGAGGTTCTCTTGACGGCTTTTGTTTTGGGACGGATGGCTTTGCCGCTTTATCTGCGGGTTTCTTCTTCTAGAATGGATCATCACCCTGTTTATAAACAAGAAGAAGAATGTTCACTGGTTGAACAGATTAAAAAGATGTCAAAGATAAAAAGGAAGGACAGTACTTACAACAGGCGGTTTATTTTTTGTGTAGAAGGGGTTCAAGCCGGTTCGGCGGCAGACAGATTCCGATTCATTCAAAATCTTCTTAACACCTTCAGTGACTTCTTCATCGGTTAACTGAATGTTGATGTGGCGTTGTGAGTCTTCTAATTCACCGGTGTACTCACACATTAAACCGGAGCGGCGGCTAATGGCAAGATGCTCCAAGATATCCAGCAACGCACAAAGTCGACGCCTGATAAACCGTTGGCCATAAAGGCTCGGAGCTTGGCGAGTTGAGGGGAATATGAGGCCCGTTCCGCAGCACTTAAACGTTGCGGCAATGGATGAGTGTTGGAAAGCCGGTGGGCACGATAGCCTGGCAGAGGGTTCTCATCTTCAGGGGAGGTATCCTTACAGTAGAACCAAGTTTGGTTCCAGTCCTTGCGGTGACTGTGCAGCTTGGCATGAGGGAACTCAACCTCTTTCTGTTTTTGAATAGAGACGCCACCAAGTTCAGTGTTGGGACCGTCTACAAATTCTGTGCGCCCGTTCAGATGAAAAAAATCCCGGAACAGCTCAGCAGTTGGTTCTTCTTGTAAGTACACTTCACAGAAGACTTGGAAGTTGCATATATTGGACACCGAGTTGGGTCCAATATCTTGAGGGTGGAGCTAGAAACTGGCAAGAACATCTCGGAAAAACGTCGACCCGAGCGGTTTGAAACCACGGCCTATGTGGTCAACAAAAACCAATACCTCACCCTGCTTCGGGGTAGGAGGATTCTCTGTTCCTGGAACTCGCCACCGGATCTCAGTCTTTTTAGGCAAAGTACCAATATTGACCATTCCGTTCAACTGTTCTTCGGTAACCCGGGAAGGAGCCCAGTTGCAAGCATAAAACTGTTTGGCCATTGCAAACGAAAAGCTGAAAAAATTACCGGTTTACAAATCATTCATGGTGGTACATAAGGTGCGACAGGATAAAGATATATAGGTATGTAAGATTGCGTAAACCGGAGGATGATACAATAATGAATGACAAGGTAATATCAGAACAAAGGTATACACATGCTGTTAAACCGGATTATAACAACGGAGGTAAAAAGGGCTTGCCGGTTCACCAGGGGACTAATGGTATGTGATAGGTTGCTTTTACAAAGGTAAAACCGCCTACGTGGTAAAGAGGATACAGAGCTAAGGTAAAATGACTAAGTAAGGTGAAACAGGTTCCACAAGGGGACATGGAAATTTTGGATCTACCGAAAGACTGGAAAGCAAAAATATTTTGACCTAAAAGGGTTGGACCCAAAGCAGTTCATAATGGTTAAGATCAGTTTTTCATGCACAAAAGGTTTGTTGTGGTAGCGAAAGGTAAACCATTACGAGGAATATATCAAACTTGAGTTTTTCTATCCATAGACTAAGGAGGAACAGGGAAGACCCGCACCAGAGCCCTGATGAACTTCGATGAACTGCGTAGAACGAGGAAACCCTAGACAGATCTACAGGGGGGAAAGGAAAAGACTTACAGCAACTGATTGAAGCAACGAAGGAATGTCACAGCTTTCTGGTGCAACCAGGTTGATGCAGCGGCCGGCGGAGAGATGGAGGCAAAGCTCGGTGACGGCGGCGGCGCTCAGGAACAGAGATGTCGCAAGGAGGAAGAAGAGGTGAAGGAGACGAAGGGGAAAAGAGAAGGGCCCGTGGCCCTATTTATAAGGTGAACCGATAAGCGATATGTGCGTAAATCGAGGAGCTGGAAATGGATAGTTAATAAGGATGTTGCCTCGAAGATTGGACATTCATTAATGAAGGGTATCTTCGACTTCAACGGGTAGATGACGTCATAACGATTTATTGCGGATTTAAAGGATGACGTCACGATGATTTACCAGATTTATACGAAGGTGCCAGGGCAAGAATTTTTCTAAGTATTGAAGATTGACATGATCAAGTCCAAATCAATTTGGGGCCTAATGTTGGGGATATGGTTACTGGAGCTAAACCGGCTAGGAGTGGCCGGGTTAGGTCCATGAAGATAGAAGCCCATGAAGATGTGAATATGGTGGCGCTTTACGAAGGCCCAAGGCCCAAAGGCGGGTTAAAGCCTGTAGATGTGAACCGACTTTATCATGTAACTTGTATTGTAAGTTAGAGGAATAGAGACCGAGCCGGACACCTCTATGATCCGGCCTCGGGACTCTGTGAACCGGCGGGCGTCAACCTATGTATATAAAGGGATGACCCGATCGCGGTTTGAGGACAACAGACAACAACTCGAGAGCCAGGCAAAGCGGATTCTCTCCCTGGTCATCGAAACCCTAGCAATACCAATCACAACTAGATGTAGGCTTTTACCTTCATCAGAGGGGCCAAACTAGTATAAAACCCCTCGTGTCCCCTTGTCCGGTTTAACCCCTTTAAGCTAACCCGTAGCGATGGCTCCACGACTAAGTCCTTTCACGAGGACATCTACCGTGACAAACCCACGACACTGCCGCACCTCCCCTCGCTAGCATTGGAGACCCATCGTCGGCCACAAATTTGGTGTCACAACCACTAAAACGCCGGCGGCAAGGCAAGAACATCATCGACAGCGATTCGTCGCCAGCAGCTGTCGCCACTTTTGCGCCGCCACAACCTCCCGACCGCCCTTTGCCCAACCGACTAGCATACTTGAGAGTCGACCGTCGACCAATGAGGTGGACAGCACGACGTCGTTGGTGAATAAGAAGAAGGTTGTGGTCGCCCCGACGCTTCCTCCTCGCCCTCTCATGGTGCTTGTGAAAGTGCATCTCATCCCCTAGGTGGATTTTGATAATTAATGTCAATATATCTCAAGGAACTAATGCCTATTACAACTTCATCTCAGGAAAATTCTTCAGGTTGCAATAAAGGAAATGGAAGGGTGACCCCGTAATTTTACATGAAAACATGTATTGGCCAAGCCCAAGGATTCTTCATTTCATTTAAGCGATCACAATGAGTCCATAGGCATGCTGATACTATCAAAATGGGATAAGGATATTATGATGAGTCTTTTTCTATGAGTGTTTAAAGATCAACTTTCAAAAGCCCTAAAAAGCCCAAATTTCCTCCACTATATCTACCCAACTTTCATACTTTGAAGTTGTTGAGCTCTTCAAGTCGAAACCATCAAGTAGTTCACCAGATTTAGTTGTTGCAAAAGCCTACCTTTTCAAATGTGCCAAAAATGTTGCCCTCTTAGAATTTCTAAAGCTCTCCGATCGAAAATTCAGAAGTGGTTATGGAGAATGTGCCACTGCTAAGGTATGTACATCGGAGCCTCCGAGCCGCTTCCATTCGGACTGGCCAGGCCATTTGAGAGTTAGCACTTTCTGTACATGTCGGAGCCTCTGAGCCGATCACTCCAGAGCTTTCGAGTTGTGTAATAAAGTTGGTAATGGTAAAATTTCTTGTCCAGACTATTTATGCTCTACCCATCCCACATGTTCACTCAAAGCAAACCGCACTCACATCATATATGTTCTGAGAGAGGACTCCACCTCCTTTGTGCTTATTTCAAAGGGCTTTCTACACCAAGTATCCAAGTCAATCCGTTGAGATCTAATCCCCTCTTTCTTTTCCGATCCTACATCTCTAATCCAAAAGTCCGATCTTGTGAGTGTTTTGAGTGTTGATGATATTGAAGGAAATATGCCCTAGAGGCAATAAGAAAGTTATTATTTATTTCCTTATTTAAGGATAAATGTTTATTATTCATGCTAGAATTGTATTAACCGGAAACATAATACATGTGTGAATACATAGACAAACAGAGTGTCACTAGTATGCCTCTACTTGACTAGCTCGTTGATCAAAGATGGTTATGTTTCCTAACCATAGACATGAGTTGTCATTTGGTAAATGGGATCACATCATTAGGAGAATGATGTGATTGACTTGACCCATTCCATTAGCTTAGCACTTGTTCGTTTTACTTTACTGCTATTGCTTTCTTCATGACTTATACATGTTCCTATGACTATGAGATTATGCAACTCCCGATTGCCAAAGGAACACTTTGTGTGCTACCAAACGTCACAATGTAACTAGGTGACTATAAAGGTGCTCTACAGGTGTCTCCGATGGTACTTGTTGAGTTGGCATATATCAAGATTAGGATGTGTCACTCCGATTGTCGGAGAGGTATCTCTGGGCCCTCTCGGTAATGCACATCACTATAAGCCTTGCAAGCAATGCAACTAATGAGTTAGTTGCGAGATAATGCATTACAGAAACGAGTAAAGAGACTTGCCGGTAACGAGATTGAACTAGGTATTGAGATACCGACGATCGAATCTCGGGCAAGTAACATACCGATGACAAAGGGAACTACGTATGTTGTTATGCGGTTTGACTGATAAAGATCTTCGTAGAATATGTAGGAGCCAATATGAACATCCAGGTTCCGCTACTGGTTATTGACCGGAGACATGTCTCGGTCATGTCTACATAGTTCCCGAACCCGTAGGGTCCGCACGCTTAACGTTCGGTGACGATCGGCATTATGAGTTTATGTGATTTGATGTAACGAAGGTAGTTCGGAGTCCCGGATGAGATCGGGGACATGATGAGGAGTCTCGAAATGGTCGAGACGTAAAGGTCGATATATTGGATGATTATATTCGGACATCGGAAAGGTTCCGAGTGATTCGGGTATTTTTCGGAGTACCGGGGAGTTCCGGGAATACGGGGAAGATGTATTGGGCCTCATGGGCCAAGTGGTGGAAGAGAGGCGGTAGGGCGCGTGGCCCCCCTAGCCCAAACCGAACTGGACTAGGGGGCCGGTGTGACGCCCGGATAATCAAGCTACAGTAACCTCTGCTAATGATGCCACGTCACCACTCTTACTGTTGTAAATCTCACGATGGTTCAATCCCGTTCGAATTCAAAAATTCAAAATCAAGTCAAACGGTAAAGTTTTCAAACATTAAAATTAAAATGTTCTAGAGGTGGCAAATAATTCTTAGGTAATTATGGTGGAGGATCACATTTTTATAAAATAATTAAAAGCACTAAACTAAATAAAACAGTGGCTTATACAAATAATTAGATGCATTTTATAAATATTAAAACATTAAACTATTTTATTGAGTATGAGAAATTAATGTGGCAATAGAGTATTTATAAATACTAATTTAGGGGCTAGTGGTATATTTTATAAAACTAAAAGTAAATAAAACAAAAGAAACTACAAAAAACAGAAACAAACAAAAAAAGGAAAGAGAGAAAGGCCCCCACTGGGCTTCGGCCCAGCAGGCCGGCCCACTCGGCCACAGGCCCAGGCCGCCCCCCCTCCCCACTACCCCCTCCTTATCCACTCCCCCTGTAACCCTAACCTACCCACGATCCCCACTCCGCCCCACCCACTCCCCCGATCCCCTCCTGGATCGGGATCGCGCTCGACCACGCCCGGTTCCGGCCG
>NC_041382.1:540359988-540367300 GCF_002162155.2 Triticum dicoccoides
GCCTGCGCCGCATCCGCCACGGCCGCCGCTGCCAGGCGCCGCTCGCCTCCGCCCTCGCTCGCCGGCCTCTCCGGCGCGGCCAGTGCCTCCCCTGGCCACACCATGGCCATAGATGGCCCCCTGTGTGTGTGCCATAGCCAGGGCGTGGCCTTGTGCCACTGACCACAGGGGCCCACCCCCTGTTTAGAACGAATTTTAATAACAAATAAAATTAATCAATGAATTAATTAGCAAATCAATAAATTAACTTAATTAACTCTGTTTAAATTAGCCTAACTACCTAATTTAATTAATTAAAGCTGGTAGTTTAGTTAGGTCTATGACAGAACGACCCCACATGTAAGTTTGACCCAGTCAACAGCCCTGTTGACTGCTGACATCATGCTGATGTCATGATGATGTCATAACCCTGTTTTCTATTTAAATTAATTTTGTTTTTCCGAAATGATTTAAAAACTTTAATAATTCATAGAAAATAAACCCTAAGACGGATGAAAATAATTTGTACATGAAAGTTTCTCAGAACGACAAGACGATTCCGGATACGCAGCCCGTTCGTCCGCCACGCATCCCTAACCTATCCAACTCGCAACTTTCCCCCTCCGGCTCCTCTGCCCGAAAACGCGAAACGCCAGGGATACTTTCCCGGATGTTTCCCCCCTTCACCGGTATCACCTCATACCGCGTTAGGGCACGCCTAGCACCACGCTTTGCTTTGTCATGCATCGTTATGCATCTGTTTGCATTGTATTTATTGTTTCTCCCCCCTCTTCTTCCGCTAGACACCGAGACCGACGCCGCTGCTACCCAGTACGACTACGGAGTTGACGACCCCTCTCTCTTGCCAGAGCAACCAGGCAAGCCCCCCTTTGATCACCAGATATCGCCTACTCTTTTCTCTATACTGCTTGCATTAGAGTAGTGTAGCATGTTACTGCTTTCCGTTAGTCCTATCCTGATGCATAGCCTGTCCTTACTACTACTGTTGTTACCATTACCTGCTATCCTACTGCTTAGTATAGGATGCTAGTGTTCCATCAGTGGCCCTACACTCTTGTCCGTCTGCCATGCTATACTACTGGGCCGTGATCACTTTGGGAGGTGATCATGGGCATATACGATATACTTTACATAGTTACATTACCTGTGATACTGTTCAGAGATGGGGGCTGAAGGGGCAGGTGGCTCCATCCCGGTAGAGGTGGGCCTGGGTTCCCGACGGCCCCCGACGATTACTTTGAGGCGGAGCGACAGGGCAGGTTGAGACCACCTAGGAGAGAGGAGGGCCTGGCCCTGGTCGGCGTTCGCAGATACTTAACACGTTTAACGAGATCTGGGTATTTGATCTGAGTCTGGCTAATGGCCTATACGCACTAACCATCTACGCGGGGACAGTTATGGGCACTCGACGTCGTGGTATCAGCCGAAGCACTTCGTGACGCCAGCGACTGAGCGGCGCGCGCCGGGTTGGACCGCGTAACGTGACTTCCTTTGTAATGGAGGTTGCTAGGTCTGCTCTCCGGCCGCGTACGCAACGTGAGGTGTGCTATGGGCGTTGGGCCCAGACCCCTGTGCGCTTAGGTTTAGACCGGCGTGCTGGCCTCTCTGTTGTGCCTAGGTGGGGCTGCGACGTGTTGATCTTCCGAGGCCGGGCATGACCCAGGAAAGTGTGTCCGGCCAAATGGGATCGAGCGTGTTGGGTTATGTGGTGCACCCCTGCAGGGAAGTTAAACTATTCGAATAGCCGTGATCTTCAGTAACAGGACGACTTGGAGTTGTACCTTGACCTTATGACAACTAGAACCGGATACTTAATAAAACACACCCTTCCAAGTGCCAGATACAACCGGTGGTCGCTCTCTCACAGGGCGACGAGGGGAGGATCATCGGTTAGGATTATGCTATACGATGCTACTTGGAGGTCTTCAGTCTACTCTCTTCTACATGCTGCAAGACGGCGTTTGCCAGAAGTGTAGTCTTCGAAAGGACTAGCTATCCCCCTCTTATTCCGGCATTCTGCAGTTCAGTCCACATATGATAGCCTTATTCCAGTTGATACCAATGCATACATATGTAGTGTAGCTCCTTGCTTGCGAGTACTTTGGACGAGTACTCACGGTTGCTTTCTCCCTCTTTTCCACCTATCCCTTCTACCTGGTTGTCGCAACCAGATGTTGGAGCCCAGGAGCCAGACGCCACCTTCGACGACGACTCCTACTACACCGGAGGTGCCTACTACTACGTGTTGCCCGCTGACGACGACCAGGAGTAGTTTAGGAGGATCCCAGGCAGGAGGCCTGCGCCTCTTTCGATCTGTATCCCAGTTTGTGCTAGCCTTCTTAAGGCAAACTTGTTTAACTTATGTCTGTACTCAGATATTGTTGCTTCCGCTGACTCGTCTATGATCGAGCTCTTGTATTCGAGCCCTCGAGGCCCCTGGCTTGTAATATGATGCTTGTATGACTTATTTTATTTGTAGAGTTGTGTTGTGATATCTTCCCGTGAGTCCCTGATCTTGATCGTACACGTTTGCGTGTATGATTAGTGTACGGTCAAATCGGGGGCGTCACAAGTTGGTATCGGAGCCGACTGCCTGTAGGAATCCCCTTCCACACTGCTTGGCCGAAGTTGAGTCTAGACATTACAAAATCTTTTACTAACATGGCTGTGTGCCTTACGGGCCCACATCGCCATCTGGGTGGTATTAGGATCTTTTATTTCTCGTCTATACTCTGGGACTTTGAACTCTCTCCTATTCGGGTTTAATAAATTTACTAAAAATCTAACTTAGGTTCTCGAAAATACTTTCTCCCGGAGAACCCCCTTCAGTCCAGATGATCGTCGGCTGCACTAGAGGATTTCGAAGATACTCTCTGATATTCTGTTGAAACCTTATGCCATTGCTTTTGCAAGTCCCTACCACCGAAATATCCCTATGGATAAGTATTTAGACCTGACGTGCTTACTTTTATTCCCAGTCGATCTTGTTATTATAAGATACCCCGAGAATACTTTGTGCCTACTGCCTTGCAATTCTTTGCCACATGCATACCACTATGGATAATTACTCGCATTTATCGAGTATCCGCTCATCCCCAGATATTCATGCAGTTCACAAAATTCTTCGAAATACCATTCGGTCTTCCGAAAATCCTGAGCAACCTATTGCTCCTGAAATTCTTGCTTGCTTGCATTATGGTTAATCCCATAAGTATAGTAATCTTATTGGCAACCTTTGTCAATATCATTTTGAGTCCATTGACTCAATATGTTGCGAATTCTCGCAATCCTCACTCAGATCATAGAATTCATCCTTCTAGCTCAGATGTCATTTAAAACGTGAGCTGGTCCTCGGCCAATCAGATTGCCATCGATTGTACCCCTAAGTCTATTCAACTTGTCCGTCCTTGATCAGAGCGTTTGCTCCTGATCCCTTGATTTGAAAATCATAATTCCTTTGTTATTTAAACGTTGAATTATTCAGATGTTCTGTAAAACGATGCGTTTGCATTCTTTCTTCCTCTGATTGGGTATCGATACTCACATCAGCTCCATTGTGGATCACCATATCCACTGTTGGATTATTATCCGACAATGTCCTTCATAATTAATCACCTTGTGAGTTCTTTCTCCGATACATAATGCCTTTGGTAATTTGTATCCTCTCCTTTTG
Organism: Triticum dicoccoides; assembly: GCF_002162155.2. Taxonomy (NCBI): domain Eukaryota; kingdom Viridiplantae; phylum Streptophyta; class Magnoliopsida; order Poales; family Poaceae; genus Triticum; species Triticum dicoccoides. The sequence continues at coordinate 540,363,662 of NC_041382.1, forward strand.
CCAACCATGCTCTGCTTTCGAGCTGGTAATATTTACTCTCAAAGCTTGTGGTATATGTTTCCACGATACCCTGTCGGGTTGAACCTATGCCTTCCTTAATTTGTGTGACCTCGAAATTTATGCGGGTTATACCCTGCTGACGCTTCGTTAGATAACTTTTCAACACTACAACTTCGAAAAGGGGAGGTAAATGTAAGGTTATGCATTGAAGAAGTGGGAGTCAACCTTGAACTTTGTGTTCATGCCCATGGACACGATGTAGATCTTATTGTTGAAGCTTCTCTTAAATTAATTACTCCCTTGGTATAAGTTCATATTATATCTGGGATCTGGCCTTTTGCAATCGTGGTTTCGACCATGTTCTCTTTTAGGTACCGTTTCTCGTGCAAGTTTAAGCACTTGTCTTCTGCAGAGCAATACCCCAGTCCAACCTCCACTTTGATCTGTCGTCGAGTATTACCCCCTGGTATCTCGAGGATACCACGGGATACATAACTTCTTATGAGTTCTTCATCAACTAATATTCTTGCCGATTCCATTTTTCCAACGGGTTCTCAGTTGTTAGAACCCCTCAAGGACACCGACAACTGAATTGAGTCCGCACTATGATTCAACAACTCTTGGTAACCTTCATTACTTACGAGTCTGAACTCGATCACGTCATTCCGAGCCTACTCGGCTATATCATTATCGTGCCAAATTTTAACTGTGCTACTTGGTCCTTCTTTCCGGAGCACAATTTCGACGATGGGCTAAGCTTACGTCGATCTTCCTTGTCTTATTGTTTCACCTCAAACAACAAACTTGATTTCAAGTTTGTGTCGCACCCATGGTTCCAATAACCTTTCGCTTCATCATTCGTTTGACTTGATGTCATCGCCGACCGATTACATCTCCATGAAACCTCTCGACAGAAATTGTCATGATCATCATCAACATTTCGAGCTCCTCAAGGATATCAATTGAATTCCTGATGAGAAATACCATCCTTGCCCTTGATGATTTGTGTTATCATCGACCACTCGATTGCCTTCCGTTCAACACAAACTTGTTCGTGTTTTGTGTTATACCTTGAGATCCTTGCTATCCAGCATTTGTTCTCCTTTACCTTGGAGTATTACCATCTTTTATGTCAAGAATGTTGTGAGAATTTCACCACCTCTTAAGAATTCTTGGTATCGTGATACTTCTCACCATCACCATTCTTTCTTGGTCCTCGTGTTGATTCCAACCGGGGTACCAACAAGTGAACGGTGTTGTTTGGATTCTGCACTTCTAGCAATCCTATTGCTTTGAAGTTAATGGTCGGCCGTTCGTTCTTAGACTATTGATTATTGAATCACCATTCTGACATTGGTCGTGCAACCCAACCCATATTTTGGGCGCACCTTTCAACCAATGTTTAATTGTGTATGTTTTCCGTGAGCATACTTCCTTATATCATTTGATCTGACAAATGTTATCTCCTTGTTCACTTAATTGTGGAAATCCATCTTTTGTTAATCTCGATGAATTGTCGCTGATTCCATCAGCCACCTCCTCATTCTATCCTTGATTTAATAATGAACTCATGATTCGGAACTTGCTTCCACAGTTCAATTCCCGAGAATCTTACAATGTCGTCTCGTCAATTTGTCTTGCACCTTTTCTTCTCAGGCATCTTGAGTCTGAGGTTTCCTAACACCGATCAGATCTGAATCTCGGTCAGATATGATGGTTGGAACATACTTTCAAGAGTTATAACATTGATCCTCATATGACCTGGTAAGGTGATGTCATGCCAGCACACCTGGCCGGAGGACCTACTGTTATAGTTTTCTTATTAGCAAGGTTATCCATTCTTCCATGAGGAAATTGCAAGACTTATACTATAAGTTGTTCCTGATGAATCCTTGGTGTATCCAAAGTACGACCTTTTCTTGAAGACTATGTCAATGCTATCTCGAAGCATGTCTATGGTACTCCGATTTTCAACAAGAACATTTAAAGCCCAATGCTAAATGTTTCCTGCTCAATTCTCCAAACACTGTTGTATGGGTAATGCCATGAAATCTCTCTCCCCTTACCTAAAGAGTTTTCTACATTATATCATGTCATGGATAACATGCTCTGCTTATCCTTGGAAAGGATATACCCCTGAAATATGTGTTTAAACACATTTTCCTTTCCATTGTTTTCTTTAACCTTTCTTGCGACCAATATGAACTAAGCAGTAACAATTCCCTGCTTATGTAAACACCTCGGTGTACAATTCTGTCAGTGAGACCCTGTTTCTACTGTTGATGTCTTTCCGGTAACCGCCGATGGACGAGAACTTTGCCTACTGATCCGCCTTGTCCAACGAGCAGGAAAATGGTTCTCTTCGTCCCTCGCCCTTGGTACTGATGTTGTTGCCGACATAACTGACAGGCTATCCTCTGACATACCTTGCTTACTTGATCATGCAAGACATTACCACCCTTTCTACTTTTAACCCACATGGTGGGCCCATAACCCATAGTTCCAAAGGATCGAAACCTGACTCTCCTGTACCCCCTGTTTCCAAAAGTTATTCCTCACGCGCGACCTTGTATGTAATTCACGAGCCACCTTACGAGAGCTCACCAATTCTGGTATCCGAAACAATACTTATGCCCATTGCTCTGAACCCCTTTCACACTCCGTTTCAGGCAACAAATGATTGCCTATCCGCTTGAAACTTCTTATTGTACCTCCGTACCTTACTCTCGATGCATTTTATATGTTCAACTCGAGAGATAATCTTATGCTGATTCATGGGTTAGCCCCAGATTGTTTCCCTCATAAGCATTCTGTCGTCACCGAGCTGACCTTTACCCATTCGTAAGTACGTTGGAGTTCCCGAAGAAAAGGACGACTTCACCATGATGACCTGAAGCAAAGAAATGAAGACATCAATGTAAGGGGTCAACCTCTTTGAGAAGAGCAAGCCAGGATGAGAAGACCCGCTAGATTCGTTACCAAACCTTCCCCCCTTTCGCTACCTCTTAAATCTCGGGACGAGATTTCTTGTAGTGGAGGAGAATTGTGACGCCCGGATAATCAAGCTACATTAACCTCTGCTAATGATGCCACGTCACCACTCTTACTGTTGTAAATCTCACGATGGTTCAATCCCGTTCGAATTCAAAAATTCAAAATCAAGTCAAACGGTAAAGTTTTCAAACATTAAAATTAAAATGTTCTAGAGGTGGCAAATAATGCTTAGGTAATTATGGTGGAGGATCACATTTTTATAAAATAATTAAAAGCACTAAACTAAATAAAACAGTGGCTTATACAAATAATTAGATGCATTTTATAAATATTAAAACATTAAACTATTTTATTAGGTATGAGAAATTAATGTGGCAATAGAGTATTTATAAATACTAATTTAGGGGCTAGTGGTATATTTTATAAAACTAAAAGTAAATAAAACAAAAGAAACTACAAAAAACAGAAACAAACAAAAAAAGGAAAGAAAGAAAGGCCCCCACTGGGCTTTGGCCCAGCAGGCCGGCCCACTCGGCCATAGGCCCAGGCCGCCCCCCCACTACCCCCTCCTTATCCACTCCCCCTGTAACCCTAACCTACCCATGATCCCCACTCCCCCCACCCACTCCCCCGATCCCCTCCTGG
>NC_041382.1:540368226-540401477 GCF_002162155.2 Triticum dicoccoides
CTGCCAGGCGCCGCTCGCCTCCGCCCTCGCTCGCCGGCCTCTCCGGCGCGGCCAGTGCCTCCCTTGGCCACACCATGGCCATAGATGGCCCCCTGTGTGTGTGGCATAGCCAGGGCGTGGCCTTGTGCCACTGACCACAGGGGCCCACCCCCTGTTTAGAACAAATTTTATTAACAAATAAAATTAATCAATTAATTAATTAGCAAATCAATAAATTAACTTAATTAACTCTATTTAAATTAGCCTAACTACCTAATTTAGTTAATTAAAGCTGGTAGTTTAGTTAGGTCTATGACAGAACGACCCCACATGTAAGTTTGACCCAGTCAACAGCCCTGTTGACTGCTGACATCATGCTGATGTCATGATGATGTCATAACCCTGTTTTCTATTTACATTAATTCTGTTTTTCTGAAATGATTTAAAAACTTTAATAATTCATAGAAAATAAACCGTAAGTCGGATGAAAATAATTTGTACATGAAAGTTTCTCAGAATGACAAGACGATTCTGGATATGCAGCCCGTTCATCCGCCACGCATCCCTAACCTATCCAACTCGCAACTTTCCCCCTCTGGCTCCTCTGCCTGAAAACGCGAAACGCCAGGGATACTTTCCCGGATGTTTCCCCCCTTCACCGGTATCACCTCATACCGCGTTAGGGCACGCCTAGCACCATGCTTTGCTTTGTCATGCATCGTTATGCATCTGTTTGCATTGTATTTATTGTTTCTCCCCCCTCTTCTTCCGCTAGACACCGAGACCGACGCCGCTGCTACCCAGTACGACTACAGAGTTGACGACCCCTCTCTCTTGCCAAAGCAACCAGGCAAGCCCCCCCTTTGATCACCAGATATCGCCTACTCTTTTCTCTATACTGCTTGCATTAGAGTAGTGTAGCATGTTACTGCTTTCCGTTATTCCTATCCTGATGCATAGCCTGTCCTTACTACTACTGTTGTTACCATTACCTGCTATCCTATTGCTTAGTATAGGATGCTAGTGTTCCATCAGTGGCCCTACACTCTTGTCCGTCTGCCATGCTATACTACTGGGCCGTGATCACTTCGGGAGGTGATCACGGGCATATACGATATACTTTACACAGTTACATTACCTGTGATACTGTTCGGAGATGGGGGCTGAAGGGGCAGGTGGCTCCATCCCGGTAGAGGTGGGCCTGGGTTCCCGACGGCCCCCGACGGTTACTTTGAGGCGGAGCGACAGGGCAGGTTGAGACCACCTAGGAGAGAGGTGGGCCTGGCCCTGGTCGGCGTTCGCAGATACTTAACACGTTTAACAAGATCTGGGTATTTGATCTGAGTCTGGCTACTGGCCTATACGCACTAACCATCTACGCGGGGACAGTTATGGGCACTCGACGTCGTGGTATCAGCCGAAGCACTTCGTGACGCCAGCGACTGAGCGGCGCGCGCCGGGTTGGACCGTGTAACGTGATTTCCTTTGTAATGGAGGTTGCTAGGTCTGCTCTCCAGCCGCGTACGCAACGTGCAGGTGTGCTATGGGCGATGGGCCCAGACCCCTGTGCGCTTAGGTTTAGACCGGCGTGCTGGCCTCTCTGTTGTGCCTAGGTGGGGCTGCAACGTGTTGATCTTCCAAGGCCGGGTATGACCCAGGAAAGTGTGTCCGGTCAAATGGGATCGAGCGTGTTGGGTTATGTGGTGCACCCCTGCAGGGAAGTTAAACTATTCGAATAGCCGTGATCTTCGGTAACAGGACGACTTGGAGTTGTACCTTGACCTTATGACAACTAGAACCGGATACTTAATGAAACACACCCTTCCAAGTGCCAGATACAACCGGTGGTCGCTCTCTCACAGGGCGACGAGGGGAGGATCATCGGTTAGGATTATGCTATACGATGCTACTTGGAGGTCTTCAGTCTACTCTCTTCTACATGCTGCAAGACGGCGTCTGCCAGAAGCGTAGTCTTCGAAAGGACTAGCTATCCCCCTCTTATTTCGGCATTCTGCAGTTCAGTCCACATATGATAGCCTTATTCTAGTTGATACCAATGCATACATATGTAGTGTAGCTCCTTGCTTGCGAGTACTTTGGATGAGTACTCACGGTTGCTTTCTCCCTCTTTTCCACCTATCCCTTCTACCTGGTTGTCGCAACCAGATGTTGGAGCCCAGGAGCCAGACGCCACCTTCGACGACGACTCCTACTACACCGGAGGTGCCTACTACTACGTGCTGCCCGCTGACGACGACCAGGAGTAGTTTAGGAGGATCCCAGGCAAGAGGCCTGCGCCTCTTTCGATCTGTATCCCAGTTTGTGCTAGCCTTCTTAAGGCAAACTTGTTTAACTTATGTCTGTACTCAGATATTGCTGCTTCCGCTGACTCGTCTATGATCGAGCTCTTGTATTCGAGCCCTCGAGGCCCCTGGCTTGTAATATGATGCTTGTATGACTTATTTTATTTGTAGAGTTGTGTTGTGATATCTTCCTATGAGTCCCTGATCTTGATCGTACACGTTTGCGTGTATGATTAGTGTACGGTCAAATCGGGGGGCGTCACAGCCGGCCCCCCTTTCCTCCTTTCCTCCCTCTCCTTCCTTCTCCCCTTCCCCCTTCCTTTCCTCCTCCTAGTAGGAGTAGGAAAGGGGAGTCCTACTCCTACTAGGAGGAGGACTCCTCCTCCTGGCGCGCCCTACAGGGGACGGCCGGCCTCCCCCTTGCTCCTTTATATACGGGGGAAGGGGGCACCCTGATAACCCACAAGTATAGGGGATCGCAACAGTTTTCGAGGGTAAAGTATTCAACCCAAATTTGTTGATTCGACACAAGGGGATCCAAAGAATACTCTCAAGTATTAGCAGCTGAGTTGTCAATTCAACCACACCTGGAAACTTAATATCTGCAGCAATGTGTTTAGTAGCAAAGTAATATGATAGTAGTGATAACGGTAACAAAAGATAACTGTAGTAAAAGTAATGTTTTTGGTATTTTGTAGTGATGGTAGCAATAGCAACGGGAAAGTAAATAAGCAAAGAACAATATGTGGAAAGCTCGTAGGCAATGGATCGGTGATGGAGAATTATGCTGGATGCGGTTCATCATGTAACAGTCATAAACTAGGGTGACACAGAACTAGCTCCAGTTCATTGATATAATGTAGGCATGTATTCCGAATATAGTCATACGTGCTTATGGAAAAGAACTTGCATGACATCTTTTGTCCTACCCTCCCGTGGCAGCGGGGTCCTTACAGAAACTAAGGGATATTAAGGCCTCCTTTTAATAGAGAACCGGAACAAAGCATTAACACATAGTGAATACATGAACTCCTCAAACTACGGTCATCACCGGTAAGTATCCCGATTATTGTCACTTCGGGGTTAACGGATCATAACACATAATAGGTGACTATAGACTTGCAAGATAGGATCAAGAACACTCATATATTGATGAAAACATAATAGGTTCAGATCTGAAATCATGGCACTCGGCCCCTAGTGACAAGCATTAAGCATAACAAAGTCATAGCAACATCAATCTCAGAACATAATGGACACTAGGGATCAAACCCTAACAAAACTAACTCGATTACATGATAGATCCCATCCAACCCATCACCGTCCAGCAAGCCTACGATGGAATTACTCACGCACGGCGGTGAGCATCATGAAATTGGTGATGGAGGATGGTTGATGATGACGATGGCGACGGATTCCCCTCTTCGGGGCCCCGAACGGACTCCAGATCAGCCCTCCCGAGAGGTTTTAGGGCTTGGCGCCGGCTCCATATCGTAAAACGCGATGATTTCTTCTCTCTGATTTTTATCTCCTGAAACTCAATATATGGAGGTGGAGTTGGAGTCGGAGAGGCAATAGGGGGCCCACGAGGTAGGGGGCGCGCCCCCACCCTCGTGGAGAGGTGGTGGGCCCCCTGGCCTTCATCTTTTGCAGGTATTTTTCTTATTTTCTGAAAAGTGGCTCCGTGAAGTTTCAGGTCATTCCGAGAACGTTTGCTCCTGCACATAAATAACACCATGGTAATTCTGCTGAAAATAGCGTCAATCTGGGTTAGTTCCATTCAAATCATGCAAGTTAGAGTCCAAAACAAGGGTAGAAGTGTTTGGAAAAGTAGATACGTTGGAGACGTATCAACTCCCCCAAGCTTAAACCTTTGCTTGTCCTCAAGCAATTCAGTTGACAAACTGAAAGTGATAAAGAAAAACTTTTACAAACTCTGTTTGCTCTTGTTGTTTTAAATATGTAAAGCCAGCATTCAAGTTTTCAGCAAAGATTATAACTAACCACATTTGCAATAACGCTTAGGTCTCAAGTTTACTCATGTCAATAGCATAATCAACTAGTGAGACATAATAATAAATCTCGGATGACAACACTTTCTCAAAACAATCATAATATGATATAACAAGATGGTATCTCGCTAGCCCTTTCTAAGACCGCAAAACATAAATGCAGAGCACCTTTAAAGACCAAGGACTGACTAGACATTGTAATTCATGGTAAAAGAGATCTAGTCAAGTCATACTCAATGTAAACTAACAGTAATGAATGCAAATGACAATGGTGCTCTCCAACTGGTGCTTTTTAATAAGAGGATGATGACTCAGCATAAAAGTAAATAGATAGGCCCTTCGCAGAGGGAAGCAGGGATTTGTAGAGGTGCCAGAGCTCGGTTTTGAAATAGAGGTGAATAATATTTTGAGAGGTATACTTTCATTGACAACATAACAACCAAGAGATGGCGATATCTTCCATGCTACACACATTATAGGCGGTTCCCAAAAAGAATGGTAAAGTTTATACTCCCCCTTCCACCAACAAGCATCAATCCATGGCTTGCTCAAAACAACGAGTGCCTCCAACTAACAAGAGTCCCAGGGGGAGTTTTGATTGCAATTATTTTGATTTAGTTTGCATAAAGCATGGGACTGGGCATCCTGGTGACCAGCCATTTATCTCGTGAGTGAGTAGCGGAGTCCACTCCTCTTGAGAATAACCCGCCTAACATGGAAGATACGGACAACCCTAGTTGATACATGAGCTATTCGAGCATACAAAACAGAATATTTATTTGAAGGTTTAGAGTTTGGCACATACAAATTTACTTGGAACGGCAGGTAGATACCATATATAGGTAGGTATAGTGGGCTCATGTGGAATAACTTTGGGGTTTAAGGAATTGGATGCACAAGCAGTATTCCCGCTTAGTACAGGTGAAGGCTAGCAAAAGACTGGGAAGCGACCAACTAGAGAGCGACAACAGTCATGAACATGCATTAAAATTAATCAACACCAAATGCAAGCATGAGTAGGATATAATCCACCATGAACATAAATATCATGAAGGCTATGTTGATTTTGTTTCAACTATATGCGTGAACATGTGCCAAGTCAAGTCACTTAAATCATTCAGAGGAGGATACCACCCTATCATACCACATCATAACCATTTTAATAGCATGTTGGCATGCAAGGTAAACCATTATAAATCATAGCTAATCAAGCATGGCACAAGAACTATGATCTCTAGTTGTCATTGCAAACATGTTTATTCATAATAGGCTGAATCAGGAACGATGAACTAATCGTATTTACAAAAACAAAAGAGGTCGAGCTCATACCAGCTTTTCTCATCTCAATCAGTCCATCATATATCGTCATAATTGCCTTTCACTTGCACGATGTGAATAATAATAGTGTGCGTGCATTGGACTAAGCTGGAATCTGCAAGCATTCAATAAACAGGAGAAGACAAGGCGATATGGGCTCTTTTGTCAGATAAACAATAATGCATATAAGAGCCACTTCAACAATTTAATTATGGTCTTCTCCTATCGACCCCAAAAGAAAAGAAAAGAAAAGAAATAAAATTATTTACACGGGAAAGCTCCCAACAAGCAAAAGAAGAACAGGAAATCTTTTTGGGTTTTCTTTTTAATTACTAATACAAGCATGGAAATTAAACTGATTAAAAGCTACAACTAATTTTTTTCTTAAGATTTATTAAACACACAAGAAGAAAGCATAAAAAGGAAATAAACTAGCATGGATGATATAATGAAAAAGTATGAGCACCGACATCTAGCAATGAGTGTGTGAACATAAATGTAATGTCGGTGGGAAATATGTACTCCCCCAAGCTTAGACTTTTGGCCTAAGTTGGTCTATGGCCACGGCTGGCCTGACGGATATCCATAATAGTAGTTGGGGTCGTACTGAGATGAAGAAGAGGAAGACTCCGATTGCCACTGGCTGACAATCATCTCCGGATCCCACTGATAATTAGACTGTCGTGGAGGATCAACTTGTGGTTCCGGCTCTGGCTCCACGACTGGTGCAGGGTTCCGATAGGCGTGAATAGCCTTCAACGGAACAAGGTACGTGCCTGAAGATAAATCAGATAAAGAAGGAGCAGGCAGGGTAATAGTCTCATGATGATATTTGTTAAAGAACAATTGATATTTAAGCTCTCCTTCCCTATTCTTAACAATAAAATCATGTGCCACCATACTTTTATAATCTAGATAAACACGAGGCAGCACTTTTTCTTCTTTCTCAGAATGCCTAATAGGTATGTTAAAATGTGCAGCTAGGCGTGAAGCATAGATGCCTCCAAAGATGGGGCCCTTTGTACGGTTCATACTTAACCGTTTAGCAATAATGTCACCCATACTAAAAGTGTTATCACTGTATAAACCTTGGAGCAAAATAATAATATCAGGGATACTAAGGTTTCCACAGTTTCCGCGATCAATTAAACAACGACTAGCAAATAATGCAAAATAGCGTAAAACAGGAAAATGTATGCTAGTGATTCGTGCATCGGAAACCTTCCTTGTTTCCCCTATAGTGATAGTATCAATAAACCCCTCCACATCATCACGATGTGGTTCTTCTGTCTTGCCCTCAAAAGGGACTAAACAAATCCGACAAAAATCATAAAGTGACATCTCCTTATGCTCATCATATAAATGAAACTCCACCGTAGGTGGTGAGTTCCTAGAATGAAAATGAAAGTTTTGCACAAAGGTATTTGTGAGTAAGAGATACTGATTGCATTGGTCGTGGAGGAAAGCGGTGAGGCCTGCATTTTTAGCCAATTCATGAAAATTTTCATAAATCCCGGCTGCTCTCAAGAAATCATTGGAAGGCCATTCACACGCCCGAATCTCCGTGATGTGAGGCAGATTATACTTAGGCTTTGGTGCCTTTTCCTTCGAGCTTTGACTCGATGAGCCCTTCAAAAGTCTCCTCATCATTTTCTGAAAAATTCTGAAATTTTTAGTAACTTCAAAATAAAAGTAAACCAAACTCGATAATATTGATAGCAATTACTCCTACAAGTGCCTAGAGCCTATATCATGCATCAAAACTACTTGGAACCATATAAATTTGACATGCAAGCTCAAGAACAGGGTCACCTAAGCAGCAAAAATTTGCAATGAATAAAGCACTAGAACAAAAACTAATTGGACCAATGGAGGAGTCACATACCAAGGAACAATCTCCCCAAGCAGTTTTGTGAGAGGTGCTTTGAGCAAGGAGATCGAAAATGGCAACAAGATGAGCTAGAACTCATACTTGAGCTGGATATTCGTGTTTGTGGGAGGAAGATGAAGTGTGTGGGTGCAGGAATAAGTGGAGGAGGGCCACCGTGGGCCCACGAGGCAGGGGGCACGCCCTCCACCCTCGTGGGCAGGTGGTTGGCCCCCCTGTTGTGTTCTTTGTGCCAAATATTCTCAAATAGTCTAGAAAAAATCATATTTAAATTTCAGGACATTTGGAGAACTTTTATTTTCGAGGTATCTTTATATTGCACGGATAATCAGATAACAGACAGAAAAATATTTATTTTTATTTTATTTAATATAAATAACAGAATGTAAAAGTGGGGTACCGAAGGTTGTGCCTTCTAGTTTCATCCATCTCATGATCATCAAAAGGAATCCACTAACAAGGTTGATCAGGTCTTGTTAACGAACTCATTCCGAATAACATGGAACCGGAGAAATTTCGAATAACACTATGTTACCTCAATGGGGATATGCACATCCCCAATAATAAGAATATCATATTTCTTCTTGGCAGTAGGAAGAGGAAATTCAAAACCTCCAAATATAATCGATGGAATTTTTCCAATAGAATTGATACTGTGGACTTGAGGTTGTTTCCTCGGAAAGTGTACCGTATGCTCATTACCATTAACATGAAAAGTGACATTGCCTTCAGTGCAATCAATAACAGCCCCTGCAGTATTCAAAAGGGGTCTTCCAAGAATAATAGACATACTATCGTCCTCGGGAATATCAAGAATAACAAAGTCCGTTAAAATAGTAACGTTTGCAACTACAACAGGCACATCCTCATAAATACCGACAGGTATAGCAGTTGATTTATCAGCCATTTGCAAAGATATTTCAGTAGGTGTCAACTTATTCAAATCAAGTCTACGATATAAAGAGAGAGGCATAACACTAACACCGGCTCCAAGATCACATAAAGCAGTTTTAACATAGTTTCTTTTAATAGAGCATGGTATAGTGGGTACTCCTGGATCTCCAAGTTTCTTTGGTATTCCACCCTTAAAAAGTATAATTAGCAAGCATGGTGGAAATTTCAGCGTCCGGTATCTTTATTTTATTTGTAATAATATCTTTCATGTACTTAGCATAAGGATTGGTTTTGAGTATATCAATTAATCGCATACGCAAAAAGATAGGTCTAATCATTTCAGCAAAGCGCTCAAAATCCTCATCATCCTTTTTCTTGGATGGTTTGGGAGGAAAAGGCATGGGTTTCTGAACCCATGGCTCTCTTTCTTTACCATATTTCCTAGCAACAAAATCTTTCTTATCATAACGTTGATTCTTTGATTGTGGGTTATCAAGATCAACCACAGGTTCAATTTCTATGTCATTATCATTGCTAGGTTGAGCATCATTATGAACATTATCATTAACATTATCACTAGTTTCAGGTTCATTACCAGATTGAATTTCAGCATCAGAAATAGAAATATCATTTGGATTCTCAGGTGTTTCAACAATATGATCACTAGAAGCATGCAAAGTCTTATCATTTTTCTTTTTCTTCCTTTTAGAAGAACTAGGTGCATCTATATTATTTCTCTAAGAATCTTGCTCAATTCTCTTAGGGTGGCCTTCAGGATACAAAGGTTCCTGAGTCATTCTACCACCTCTAGTCATAACTCTAACATCATTATCATTATTTTTACTATTCAATTCATTGAGCAAATCATTTTGATCTTTAAGTACGTGTTCTACTTGAGTGGTAACCATAGAAGCATGTTTACTAATAAGTTTAAGTTCACCTTTGAGATTAGCCATATAATCACCCAAGTGTTCAAGCATATTTGAATTGTATTTCAACTGTCTACCAAAATAAGCATTAAAATCTTCTTGCTTAGCCATAAATTTTTCAAACTCATCTAAGCATGGGCTAGCAAACTTAGTAAATGGGATTTCAGCTTTATCATATCTATAGAGAGAATTTACCTTTACTACCTGTGTCGGGTTATCAAGACCATGAGTTTCTTCAATAGGTAATGGATTAAGATTATATGTTTCTTCGACAGGCGGTAAATTAAGACCATGTATTTCTTCAATAGGAGGTAAATTCTTAACATCTTTAGCTTTAATACCTTTTTCTTTCATAGATTTCTTTGCCTCTTGCATATCTTCAGGACTGAGACATAGAATACCCCTCTTCTTCGGAGTTGGTTTAGGAATAGGCTCAGGAATTGGCTCCGGAGGTGTCCAATTATTTTCATTTGTCAACATATTATTCAATAGAATCTCAGCTTCATCCGGTGTTCTTTCCCTGAAAACAGAACCAGCACAACTATCCAGGTAATCTCTGGAGGCATCGGTTAGTCCATTATAAAAGATATCAAGTATTCCATTTTTCTTAAGAGGATGATCAGGCAAAGCATTAAGTAATTGGAGAAGCCTCCCCCAAGCTTGTGGGAGACTCTCTTCTTCAATTTGCATAAAATTATATATATCCCTTAAAGCAGCTTGTTTCTTATGAGCAGGGAAATATTTAGCAGAGAAGTAATAAATCATATCCTGAGGACTACGCACACAACCAGGATCAAGAGAATTAAACCATATATTAGCATCACCCTTTAATGAGAACGGAAATATTTTAAGGATGTAAAAGTAACGAGTTCTCTCATCTTTAGTGAACAGGGTGGCTATATCATTCAATTTAGTAAGATGTGCGACAACAGTTTCAGATTCATAACCATGAAAAGTATCAGATTCAACCAAAGTAATTATATCAGGATCAACAGAGAATTCATAATCCTTATCAGTAACAAAGATAGGTGAAGTAGCGAAAGCAGGGTCAGGTTTCATTCTAGCATTTAGAGATTGCTTACTCCATTTAGCTAATAAACTTTTGAGTTCATTTCTATTTTTGCAAGCTAAAATAGCTAAAGAAGCTTCTTGATCAAAAACATAACCCTTAGGAATAACAAGTGATTCTTCATCATCACTTTCATCAGTATCATCAGATTCAATATTTTCAATTTCTCTAGCCCTAGCAAGTTGTTCATCAAGAAAATCACTAAGTGGCATAGTAGTATCAGGCATAGAGGTAGTTTCATCATAAGTATCATGCATAGGAGAAGCGGCATCATCAATAACATGCGACATATCAGAATGAATAGCAGAAGCAGGTGTAGGTGTCGCAAACTTACTCATAACAGAAGGTGAATCAAGTGCAGAGCTAGATGGCAGTTCCTTACCCCCCTCGTAGTTGAGGGATAGATCTTGATTTTTGGATCTCTCAAGTTCTTCATAATGATAAGCAGATATATATCCCAAGTGACTCAAAGAGTAGAGCTATGCTCCCCGACAACGGCGCCAGAAAATAGTCTTGATAACCCACAAGTATAGGGGATCATAACAGTTTTCGAGGGTAAAGTATTCAACCCAAATTTGTTGATTCGACACAAGGGGAGCCAAAGAATACTCTCAAGTATTAGCAGCTGAGTTGTCAATTCAACCACACCTGGAAACTTAATATCTGCAGCAAAGTGTTTAGTAGCAAAGTAATATGATAGTAGTGATAACGGTAACAAAAGGTAATGGTAGTAAAAGTAATGTTTTTGGTATTTTGTAGTGATGATAGCAATAGCAACGGGAAAGTAAATAAGCGAAGAACAATATGTGGAAAGCTCGTAGGCAATGGATCAGTGATGGAGAATTATGCCGGATGCAGTTCATCATGTAACAGTCATAACCTAGGGTGACACAGAACTAGCTCCAGTTCATTGATATAATGTAGGCATGTATTCCGAATATAGTCATACGTGCTTCTGGAAAAGAACTTGCATGACATCTTTTGTCCTACCCTCCCGTGGCAGCGGGGTCCTTACGGAAACTAAGGGATATTAAGGGCTCCTTTTAATAGATAACCGGAACAAAGCATTAACACATAGTGAATACATGAACTCCTCAAACTACGGTCATCACCGGTAAGTATGTCGATTATTGTCACTTCGGGGTTAACGGATCATAACACATAATAGGTGACTATATACTTGCAAGATAGGATCAAGAACACTCATATATTGATGAAAACATAATAGGTTCAGATCTGAAATCATGGCACTCGGGCCCTAGTGACAAGCATTAAGCATGGCAAAGTCATAGCAACATCAATCTCAGAACATAGTGGACACTAGGGATCAAACCCTAACAAAACTAACTCAATTACATGATAGATCCCATCCAACCCATCACCGTCTAGCAAGCCTAGGATGGAATTACTCACACACGGCGGTGAGCATCATGAAATTGGTGATGGAGGATGGTTGATGATGACGATGGTGACGGATTCCCCTATCCGGAGCCCCGAACGGACTCCAGATCAGCCCTCCCAGGAGGTTTTAGGGCTTGGCGGCGGCTCCATATCGTAAAACGCGATGATTTCTTCTCTATGATTTTTTTCTCCCCAAAACTCAATATATGGAGGTGGAGTTGGAGTCGGAGAGGCAACAGGGGGCCCACGAGGTAGGGGGGCGCGCCCCCCACCCTCGTGGAGAGGTGGTGGGCCCCCTGGCCTTCATCTTTTGCAGGTATTTTTCTTATTTTCTGAAAAGTGGCTCCGTGAAGTTTCAGGTCATTCCGAGAACGTTTGCTCCTGCACATAAATAACACCATGATAATTCTGCTGAAAACAGCGTCAGTCCGGGTTAGTTCCATTCAAATCATGCAAGTTAGAGTCCAAAATAAGGGCGAAAGTGTTTGAAAAAGTAGATACGTTGGAGACGTATCACACCCTAGAACACACAAGTTGATCATTGATCCCTTAGCCGTGTGCGGTGCCCCCTCCACCATAATCCACCTCGATCATATCGTAGCGGTGCTTAGGCGAAGCCCTGTGTCGGTAGCAACATCATCACCGTCATCACGCCGTCGTGCTAATGGAACTCTCCCATGAAGCTCTGTTGGATCGGAGTTTGTGGGACGTCATCGAGCTGAACGTGTGCTGAACTCGGAGGTGTCGTGCGTCCGGTACTTGGATCGGTCGAATCGTGAAGACGTTCAACTACATCAACCGCATTCTCATAACGCTTCCACTTATGGTCTACGAGGGTACGTGGACGATACTCTTCCCTCTCGTTGCTATGCATCACCATGATCTTGCGTGTGCGTAGGAATTTTTTTGAAATTACTACATTCCCCAACAGATATTTGAAACACAAGAGCAAGAGATACCAAGCAACCTCCATCGTGTTATTCTTGGCGGGTGTGCGCCTCCTAGTCTCGCTAGGTGTGCTTGGGAGTCTTCAAGCTTGTGAAGAAACCAAGAAGTTTGTAATGGTTCAGAGATCGCCTAGTTCGTGAAGATCTACCAATAGTGAGGCTAGTCCTTCGTGTGCATAAGCCATGATGAAATAGGTTGGTTGCTCCTTTGTGGCCCTTCGTGGGTGAGTGTCCTCCGTGGAATGTACCCAGTGGGATCTCGCAATTGTGATCCTTGTGATATTATATCCTTAGTGGATTAAAATCTTCATCAACGTGGATGTAAGATAGCACCAACTATTCGAACCAGGGGGAATCTTCACTGAGTCTATCTATGTTTGTATCTCTTTAACTCTACCTTGTTGCTTACACTTGCATGTCTTTATTTTTTCACTGCCAATACTCTTATAGACTTGCATGTGTATGGTGCTCGATAGATTAATACAAAAACTTAAAATTGTCAAGAAAACTAAAATTTGGGAGAAGTGTCCCTTTTTTCTTTGTAGTCTATCCCCACTTACAGCACGGTAATAATACCCAGATATATATTACCTTATATAATGAGTGTGCATCATTTGCATTGCATAAAGATTAATTAATTAATTAGGACTATTTTATAAACGGAAAATAAACGTTCTTCAAATGAGTTGAATATTTTTTATGTGTCCTTCTATGTGTTAAGAGTTAGCATCTACGAGCTTCATTCTTCTTTGTTCAGTGCGTCGACCTTTGCCGACAGAGTTGAGATTCATATGATATGACAAGAAATTGCTGACAAACAGCTTGGATGGCTAACACACCGTTCTTGAACCTCCACATCGAGGCCTCTTCCCCTTGCCCAACGTCAACACAGTGTGGTTGTAGACTGTGGCGGGATTGTCTTCAACAAGGTCGTTGGAGGTTGTAGGAATCAATTGCTTCCTTTGTGTTCTGGCGATGTCGATGGAAGCTTCGTTTGCAAAAACAAAAAGGACTTGGTTGTGGTTTGTTTCCCTCGTGGTCCTTTGTGAATTGTTTAACAATATAGCAAATATAATGCTAGCTTTATGGGACCTTTTGATTCCTCCCTTATTTTAAAAGAAAAAAAATACATATCAAATATCATGAATCCTATTACTTCCATGGATTGTTATCGCTAGTTTTTTTAGAGAGAAATAGTTGAAGCTTTATTGCATAATATTCACATTGATACACAAATTATCATGCGGGGTGATAGCTAGAGATGGCGACCGAGATATAAAAATGTTGTCATCGACGCCGGGATGTGTGCCTCCCCATTTGCGTCACGCCGTCCGTGAGAGAACTCGCTCTCCAAAAACCTATACCTTTGTGTTTCGACCTCCTTAATGGTGATGCATTAATGCCTAGTCTATTGCGCAATCTTATTATCGTTTATTACACCTCAAGCAATCCGAGGTAAAGATTACCATCAGAAACCTCTTAGGTGCTAGCAAGGCAGCATGCCTAGACAGGCTGAAGCGCAACTAACTCGGGCCCATTATGGAAAAAGGAGAGAGATTAGGCTCAACCTGGCTCAGGAATAACAGGAGGGCTAGGCTTCGCCAAGTTCGGAGGAAGAAAGAGACAAAGGGGCATGGTTGTGATGCGGGTTCATCTCGTGTGTAGCGAGATCGAACACGACATCACCTCAAGGGATGCTTTAAATGGGCCGGCCTACTAGGAAGATACGTATGTGTTGCTTTGTTACGTCGGTGTTGATTCGTTCATTTTTCTTTAATTTAATTTATATTTCAAAATTTTACTCACTCGATTCTAAAAACTACTCACCACACATTACAATTGTTTATAAAATGAAAAAAAGATTGCACAACTTTTTAAAAAAATTCTTGACATTTAATAAACGTGCATGCGTTCCAAAAACATGTTTGACATTATAAGGAAAAATTTATGCAATGCAAAATTTGTGTAATTAAAAACAATTGTTTCATTCCATTCAAAAAATGTTCTGTGCATTTTCTTAAATGTTCGCGTGCTTAAAAAATAATTTTCATGATATTTTGAGAAATTATATATACAATAAAAAATCTAGAATTTCCAAAAAAGTAGCGTACCATTCAAACAATTGTTAGTGACATTTTCAAAAACATATTATAGGCATTTTTAAAAAGGTTCAGTCGTTTAAAATAATGTTCATGATATTTTAAGAAAAAAATTTGTACATTGTTAAAAAATTGTATAATTTTCAAAAAAGTAGCAAACAATTTAAAAAATGTTAGTCACATTTTGAAAATATTTTCACGTGTTTCCAAAATATGTTATCTCTTCTTGAAATATAAAATACGTTTATACAACATAAAAAATGTCTGCAAACTTTTTAGGAAAATGTTTCCTACCTATTCAAAAAAGGATTCATCTGTGTTCAGAAAATGTACAACATGTATTTAAAAAAAAGACAAGAAAATAAGAAGAAAAACTGATGGAAACCATAGAGAAAAACACATTAAAATAAAATATAAAACGCCATGGAATTTTTTCAAAACCGGTGAATCTTTCACAAACTGCTGCTCCGAAACCTTCCCAAAACTGCTTGACTAGGCCGGCCCCCTAAGACGGCAAGACAGCAAGCGCTAGAGGCGAAGCGGAGCTACATTTGCAATAAGAGAAATATAGACCCCAGGGCTGGCACCTATTTTGGCACCTTAAGCGCCCGTTAAAGGGTAGTTCGTAAACAGCACGCCACCATCCCTTCCTTCGATACTAAATGGGCCGTCCCATAGAGCCTTTCTTTTTTTTTATTGTTTCCGAACCGGGTTTAGTTTAAGTTTTTTTGTTTCCTTTTTCCTTTATTTTTTCAAATGCGTGAACTTTTCCAAAAAAATTAAACTATTCCAAATTCATGAACAACTCCAAAATTTGTGATTTTTTCAACTTCGCGAAATTTAAAAAAATCATGAACTTTTTTAAAATCTACAAACTTTCATTTCAGATTTTTTTTGCTAACTTTTTTAGTAAACCTTTTTCAAATTTCATGAACTTTTTTAAAACCCGTGAACCTTTTCAGTTTTTTGCTTACTTTTTTAGTGAACTTTTCCCAATTTTGTTCATATTTATGAACTTTTCTTAATTCGAGAACATTTTCCAAATTCGCAAACTATACAAATGTTCGTGAACTTTTTTCAAATTTGCAAACTTGTTTTAATTTTCTATTTTCTTCAATTATGTTATTTCTGATTTCTTGAAGTTTTTTTTAAAATCTGTGAATTTTTTCAAGTTTAGGAATCACTATTTTTTTCAGTTCCATGAACGATTTTGAAATTTGCAAACTTGTTTCCAAATTGGCATTTTTTCTAAAATCCATGTTTTTTCTGAATCTTTGAACTTTACAAATTCATTATATATTTTTGAATTTGTGAACTTTTTCAATTTCACCAACTTTTTCAATGTCGTGAATTTATCGGAAAAGTCTACTTGTCAAATGGTCCACATCATCTGGTTAACTACACAGAACCCGGTCAAAGCGAGCAAACGAACCTGCATGACTTTGTAGGCACGTGAGCGCCAGTTGGACAAACAGGTGCTTAAGGCGCTGAACAGGGGCTCCTTCCCCAGCCAGATCCTATTCGGCGCCTTTAGCGCCCGATATAGGTGTTTCCATAATTGGGCGCACGACCCCCCTCCCTTCATTTGCGACAAACGGGCCGGCCCATCTCCCACCTGCTAGGTGCTGCAAATGTACTTCCGTTCTTTTTTTCTATCTATATTCGCCTTCTGTCCTTTTTACGTTTTGTTTTTCTCCTCTTTCTTTGTTTCTATTCCTGTTTCTTTTTTATTTTTCTTTAATGCGTGAACTCGTTTCAAATCGGTGGGTTTTTTTCAAAATTGATGAACTTTTCTCAAATTCAATGAACTTTTTTCAAACGCGATGAACTTTTTTTCAAATTCGATGAACCTTTTTTCAAATTCGATGAACTTTTTTCAGTTTGATGAACTTTTTTCAAATGCGATGCACTTTTTTCAAATTTGATGAACTTTTTTCAAATTCGATTAACTTTTTTGCAAATTCGATGAACTTTTTTAAGTGCGATGAACTTTTTCCTAATTCGATGAACTTTTTTTCAAATTCAATAAACCTTTTTTTCAACTTTGATGAAAGTTTTTCAAATTCAATGAACCTTTTCCAAATTCGATGAACTGTTTTCAAATTTGATGAGCTTTTAAAAAAAACGATGATTTTTTTTACAAATCTGCTGAATTTTTTTGAAAAGCGACGAACTTTTTTTTAGATTCGGTGAACTTTTTCTAATTATGATGAACTTTTCTCAAATTCGATGAACTTTTCTTATAATCGATGAACTTGTCTTCAGATTTTATGAACTTTCTTCAATTTTGATGAACTTAAAAAAACCAATGAACCTTCATTCCTTTTTCTTAAAAATGTTTTACTTTATTTTTTTTAGTAAAGAGCACGTATTCGGCAAAAAAAAGGGAATAAAAAAGGCGAAAAAAACCGTTACAGAAAAAGAGAGAAAAAGAAAAAAAATGGTTTGGAAAGCGTCCCATATTGGGGGCTTAGAGAGTTGTGGAAATAATAAAAGAGAGCAAACGAATGTTGTTAGCGCAGGTCGTTGGATGGCGTAGTGGTTCATGCACCGCTATGTGAAGTGAGTGATCCTGAGTTCAAATCCCGCTCCCCGCATGTCTTTTTTTAGTTTGGGTGATCGACTCGTTCGCTGAGACCAGAAGAAGAAGAAAAAAAGCACCGCTATGTGAAGTGAGTCGAGTCGATCGCAGCTGCATGTTTTTAGAGGCGATCGAGCGAAGGTTTGCTGGGCCGGCCCACTAGAGGTCTCCTTCAGGCGCCCGGAAACTGTTTGCCCACTCAAGGCGGCTATGTATTGACTGTTGCGAGTGTCAACGCCATGTGGCCCGCATTTGCCTGATCACTGGGCCGGCCCATTTTTATCGCTTCTTGCTACTTCTACTATTGTTGTTCTTCTCGATAAGCGAGGCAAGAATCTTTTTCTCGGCAGGAAACCTAGGTGCGTCTTGTATGCATGTTTGTATGTCACTCAAGCCCTTCACTTGTGTTTCTCTCTTGTACATTACTAGCGTTTTCTTCTTTTTAATTTTTTTTTGTTTATTTTTTTCACTTTTATCTTTTGTTGAGACAGAGATAAAGAGAGAGCTTTTCACTTCATTAAAATCTTAAAATTAGTCAATGGGTATTTCACAAAATGCTTATCATAAACTGAAAATATATTCACCATGTATTTAAAAATGTTTATATAACTAAAAGTTATAAATATACTTAAGAGAATCTTCCTCGAGTATTAAGAAAATGTTCATTATGTTTGGAAAAAATGTTCATTGTAAATTTAAAAATGCTCATCCTGTATTCTAAAAATAGTTTATCCCGTATTTACGAAAAGAATCAAAGAATATGTCCATAAAATTATGGTTGTACTTTTTTTAAACCAATATTTTTCAAAGTACAAAATGCTCTTTTCACAATACGTGTTTTCAATTTTTAAAATACTCCATGAAAATTTAGATACAAGGCAAACAATTTTGAAGTCACGTAGTTGAAAAATGTCTTAATCCACGGTGAACAATAGACGATCAACGTCCTTAAGGTACTTGATGGAGAGACAATAATATATGGTGAAAATTTTGTAAAAATGTGCTGAATGTTTTTAAATATGATATGAGCCCTTTTAAATACACAACGAACATTTTTCAGAAAGCACTATGAACATATTTTTATAAATGAAGATAGAAAGTAACCACAGGATGAAAACAAAAAGAAACAAAAAATTGACAGTTAAAAAAATAAGAAAAGATAAAAATAAGAATATAAAATTAAGTGCAAAATAAATAATGAATACTCGACGAACATGTTTAATACACTGCAAACACTTTGTTAGCATAGAAAACAAGTTTTAGTACACGACAAACATTTTTAAGTACATGATAAACTTTTCTTAATACACGATAATTATTTATTAAACACACTATAACATATTTAATGCTTGACAAAAATTTATAGTACATTTTGAACATTTTTAAAATCCCCAAGAAGCAATTTTTATAAACCATGAAATATTTTATAATACATAGAAAACATTTTTACACGACAAAATGATGAACATTTTTGAACACCCGATTACCATTTCAAATACACCACAAATAATTTATTTAATACCGCATGATGAAAAAGGAATCGGAATAGAAGAAAAAATAGGAACAAGGAAATATAAAAAATGGGAAAACTAATAGAAAACTTGGTATAGAAGAAATAAAAGGAAAACGAGGATAAACATAGGGAAGAAGGAAAAAACAAAAAACAAACAAAAGGAAAAGGAAGCATAAGAAAGATATAGAGAAGCAAAACCAGAAAAAGAAAACTAGACTAGAACAAAAAGAACAGACAAAAACAAACTCCCAGCAAATAAACCGTACAAAAACTTGTAAAAGCCAGCTTCTAAAAAAGGGCTAAAATGGATCCAAGAAAACTAGTAAGGCTAGGTTTCCTCTGTCTCCTGCCGGCTCTGCCGCCGGCCCGTCTCGTCTCCGCTGGCCTTAGAGCCATGGCGGTGCGGTGGATCACGACCCTTGCCGGCGGGAGGGCTACATCTTTAGATGTTCCTTTAAGTTTTGTTAGGGTTTGTGTCCTACTCAGGAAGGCGAGACGGCGGCGGCTTTCTGAAGATGGAATAAGGTTCTTCTTGCCTAGTCCCCCTTCTGGTGGTGCGTCTAGCATCGTCGGTGGGCGTGTGGAGTTGTGTCTCCGGTGGATCTATCATTGGTGAATTTGCTCGGATCTTGTCGTAGCTCGTCTACGTTTGTGTGTCTTCGAGTTGGATCCTTTCGATCTATGCTACTTTTCAACGGCTGCGGTTGCTGTTCTGGTGCGCTGGTCCTATGAGAATGGAAGTTTTTTTTAAAGACCCAGTAAAACCCTGGTCAGAAAGAAAACTGCAGGAACGACTATTCCCGTCCGCTACTATGCCAACCAAGACATGGGAAAGTATCAGGTGATACCAGCCCTTATGTGCTACCATGATACCAACTTTAAAAATTCAAATTTACACTTGTCAAAAGATTTTGAAAAAAAATCATGGATGTTCATGACATACATGTCGACAATTCCTAAAAAATTCAGATCAAAATTCGGCATACACATGGAGAAACAAAAAGCACAAATTTATCATGAATAGTGTCAAAAGAAGACAAAAGCAAAAAATGACACTGCTCACATCTGAATTTGTTTTTTTGTTTCTTCATGTATATTTTAAATTTTGATCTGAATTTTTTAGGGGCTGTCTACATGTATGTCATGAACATCCATGATTTTTTTCAGAACTTTTTGATAAGTTTAAATTTGATTTTTTTTTTAAGTTGGTATCATGGTAGTACATAAGGGCTGGTATCACCTGATACTTTCCCACCAAGACATACATCTCAGAGTAGGCAAGATATAAAGTTAAAAAAAAGAGTAGGCAGATATAGCTTTTGTTGAGAGCCACTATGTCTCGCTTTTGCCAGAAAAAAGCTGGGGTCACCTGAACCGCACCGCTATTGTGTACGCACATACGCTACATATTCTCTTTTTTCTCTTCTGGATTTTCTTAAACAAAATCTGTTTTTTTATGTTCTAACAAATAGGTTGGGAACATTTATAAGATTGTTCTTACATTTTCTGAAAGTGATTTTAAATATTTTTGAAAGATATTCTTTGTGTGACTAAAAATGCTTATCATGCATTTTAGGATATGTTCACGTGTTTATTATAAAATGTCAATCATGTATTTAAAAAAGAACATCATATATTAAAAGAAGATCTCATATGTTAAAAAAAATGTTCAGCTGTATTTTAGAAAAAAAATCATCATGTGTTTGCATGGTGATCATCGTTTATTTAAATAATAATCAATTTATATTTAGAAATTTCACAACATATTTTTAAAAGATCACTGGCTATTTAAATTGTTTACCGTCTATTTTAAATTTGTTTGCCGTGTATTTAAAAGATGTCCAATGCATATTTACAAATGTTCCATATGTATTCAAAAAAGGTTCAAGGTGTATTAAAAAATGTTCAACATGTATTTTAAAAAAATATCAAGCTAAAAAAGTATAAAGGGAAAAAATGGAAGATAAAACAAAAAATTAATGTAATGTCATTACATAAAAATATGGAAAATGGAAAGAAAAGGGGAAAAAGGGGCGAAACCTCCCCAAAACTACACTACTGGCTCACAAAGCCGCTCAGGTTCGAAGCAAGTTATATTGGGCTGGTCCACTTTATATGAGATTTGTGGCACCCTGATTCAACGAACCGAAGGCCCTGCGTACTAGCCCAACGATGAACGTCTTCTGGTATGAAGTGCAACTTGGCACCAAGCTGAACCACAATATATTACATCACATAAGAATACAAGGGGTTCGACATGTATTGATATTGCAATGCTTAGCGAGGCAAATACTGGAGCCAAATATTATACAATGGCGGAACAACGTGATGATGGTGGGGATCCAATCCAAAGAGGCGTTGCTAGGGCACTTCCTGGTACGCGGACTCAGGATACTCGGAATATTCATACAACATCTCTTTCATCTAGCATGATAAGTGTCTCCACTAGTATAGGAAGCCGTTGCACCCTCGGGTGCAGAGATATGTAGCTAGGAAGAAATTTCTCTCAAGTAAATGACGATAAGGTTTATCAAACCAGTGGAAGTGCTTGAATGACAGTTAATGATCAATAGCTCCACACATTTACACTTTTTTTGGTCCCAGCGAAACTAATGAGATTGTTAGTCTCAATGCCTTGGTAGTTACGATGATTAATATAACATGTGGACTGTGGTAGGAAGTGATAACTGCAACGGTATAGAGTAACAATTCAGATTGTAAACATTAAATAAAAGGAGTGATTAAGGTTGGAAACGATTAGTATGAATGGACTACGATCCATAATTTCACATGTCGCATCTCTCCGTAAAACATAACGTAGGTGTGGTGAATAGAATACAACTGTGTGTCTTGCAGTTTTATGACTTCTGTATGACCCGTTGCGTCATTGGCGCAATGACCAACTACAACCATGAAGCGGAGCAATGGTATGACCGGGTCTTTTCCAACTACATCATTAACCTATGTGATGGTATGCCGAACGAACAACATACCGCATCATACCATTGAAGGTGTCCGGTTTCATACATGACTATGACTAAACAACAAAGACAAGCAAATCATATCAAATAGACTCTAATGAACGCTGCTAAAAAGATAAACAAACCATCATAAACAAGCTCCATTTGAAAGCACAATGTTAGCCTATGCTATTGCTTTAGCTTAGGTGAACTGGTTTTTCTTGCCTTGGGGAAACAACACGGTCAAACGCATCACAAAAGTGAAGCACATCACATGGAACATGTTTATCCAATGCGCCCTTTGCACAAAGATCTATGGCATAGCTAAAGCCCGACCTCTCTACTCAGGAGGAACTTAACACACAATACTTAACAACCAGGATTTGAGGAAAGCATTGCCAAGAATCTGCAAGGTAGAATGTCATCAATGAACAGAAAAAGGCCTTCGATGCCTTCTTAGAGCATGAGCATAACATTGACTCTAATTTTCAAACGTGGACAAATTACCATCACATTCGACCACCTATCAGTGAGAATGCTTTCATTTCTAGGGGAATGAAGTACATCGCCATCATTTTCTTGTTCTCACCAATAGCTAGTGTGATTGGACTAGAATAGGGAATCAACCTAGGAACAAATATAGGCGGCAATATATGTTGCAAGACGAATAAAACAATTATAACAATGTATGAAGCAATAGTTTTGAAGAGCGTATATAACATAACAGATTGTGTAACAACTTTTTGTGAATGATACAATTGATCCTATCGAAGGTATGCACCACTAGCACACATATTCCCATTTGTGTCCAGCATTGAAACACTTGGTAGGGAAGTGAATACTATGAACAATTTTATGGCATGCTTCAAGTCTTGCCAATGAAATTTGGAATGAGGAGTAATCTGCATCTCGTCAACACATGTTTAACAAACCATGCATGGAAATAATGCGCTTAACACAAATTATTAGATGTAGTTTAATAATTATAAGCTTAGGAACATAGTCAGAAAAGGAAATCCCAAGTCGTTGCTTAAGGACCGATTATCTAGCTAGAGTAGGTACATTAATTTTGCTAAGTGATAGGTCATGCAAGAACTTGAAGAAAACTAACTTTGATATTATTGTATTGAAGGATCTCTTTTGGTAAGGCCACATGGATGATAAGACCAGGTTGTGCTATATCCACTAACACTTTAGTGCCAACTGTCGGAGTTAAATCTGGCATATCTCGGGTAGGGGGGCCAGAGTCGGTGATCTTAGCTAGATGGTAACACGAGGAATAAGGGAGATGATGTTACCTAGGTTCGGGCCCTCTCGAAGAGGTAAAACCTTATGTCCTTTTTTTGTTGTATTGATTGTGTTGGAGTACAAAGTACAGGATGATCTACCTCGAGACCATATGCGAATGTATAATTCTTTAGCCTATGCTCTAAACCCCCCAGCTTATACAGGGACCAAGTGTACCTAGGGTGATGCGGAGCATCCTATGGACATCACCATGTTAAGAGTCCGTTTGGCAAGTGACACGTATGGCATCTACTTCACATACATAAAGGTGAATCATCTTCTTTACACGTGCTCACTTGACCCTTTCGAGGATGGTATACTACTTGACACTCCTCTCGTGTGCATGCATAGGTACTGACGGAGCTTCATGGATGACGAGGAGGAGTGCAAGCACCAAGGAACAACTACACCATTCGTGAGGGAAGCTTGGAAGCGGAGAAGGAGCCTAGAAACACCGGTACAACCAGTCCACCGGTACAACCGGTTCACTACCGCCCAACTATCGCTCTGCATACTATAATCGAGCGAGGCAAGACCGACACCACCCCGGTTGTTCCCACAACGCAGCCTAACCGATACAACCGGTCCTCACACTGGTGCAACCGGTCTCTACCTCCGCGAACACCTCCAGGAATCGATACATGATCTCCAAGCGGTACAACCGGCCTGCCAGCGCAGTGAAAGGGGCCACGGCGCATGTAACCCTAACTTACCCCTTGGACTATAAGTACTCTTCTCCTAGCTCCGAATTAGGGTTAGCCAAGTGTTGGCTCATCTAGTTGAGCCTTGCTCCTACCACTCCTCCTCCTGAGAGAGAGAGAGAGACCACTCCCATGGAGTTCAAGACCTCTATGTGAGAAGATCCGAGGGATTCAAGACCCCCATCATGGGAAGGATCTATCTAGATCATTAAGACCTCATCTCCTTCAAAGGATTTGGGATGAACCCTACCTTGTATCTTTCCATTTGTTGTTCATGTACCTTTGTAGATCTTGTGTGGATTTGAGTCTAGTGGATGTGTGATTTGACTTGTTCTTGAGTGTTCCTTGTGATTTCTCCCCTTTCTTCCCCGTGTTCGTCATGTTATTCAAGGAATCCCCCTCCAATTCGTGAAAGATCGGCCATTAGGGTTCCACCCTACAAGATCTTGGATCAGAGCTTATGTTCTCATAAATTGGAGTCCCTGCCTTCATTTTCTAGCCTAATTTTGTCTGTCTTTGTCCCAATTTGAAAATCCCCACCAAAAATAGCCCTCCCATTTTTTTTTGCATTTTGTTGGTTCTTGTGAGATTTTGTTGTGTTTGATCCACGATTTTGTTGTTTGGCAAGTGGATCTTTGCTTTCCCCACCTCCATAACAAATTCCATCCCAAATTTTCTTTTCCCCTTCGATTGGCACCACAAATTTCGAGTTTGGTCTGCCCAAAGTCCATCCCGTACTCAAATCTGGGAATTTTCCTGAGTAGAGCGGTACAACCGGCCCCCAAGGCGGTACGACCGCTCCGCTATCCCCTGATACCTCCGCCCGCACAAAACAATAACCCCAGGACGCTCCGAGAGCAGTACAACCGCTCCCCAAGTTTCAGCCTAGACCGATTGACCATTTTGACCATAACTTTCACATTCAGAGTTCAATTTTGATGTTCTTTAGCTTGTTGGATAGCTATTGATATCCCCCATCCATATAGATAGGTTCCAACACCATTTGACACCATAAATTTCTTTTTCACTTTGGCTTCTTTGCGTAGGCCCTCCACCACACCCGCAAAACCACCATAGCCTTCCGCAACCTAACCCATTTTGATCTCCATTGCATTTGTGGTTGTTTGAGTTGTGATTTGAGTCTCCTAAGGTGTTTAGGCTACTTAGGGACAATTACTTCTTCTTCAACCACCACCATACCCTCCCGCCAACTTAACCCAGTTTTGCTTGAGATTTTGAGTTGTGGTTTTCCCTTTCCTAAGGTGTTTCGGCTAATTAGGAACAGTCCTTCCTCCGCCACTCATCATCGCCATGGACTCGACATCGACAACGACTGCTTCATGTTTTGACACCACGACCATAAGCAAGGATGGTAACCTCGACAACACCATTGTACATTTCCTTGACATTGCATTGATAGCCCCAAGCCTATTACGTACCTTTCCTATCAAGACTAGTGAGTTGAGAATTGTTGGGCCACGCTCATTGTGCACCGTAGTGATACGCTTACACCACATAGCTACATTTGGCGTGCAATCATCTTGCTATCGTCATTGTGCCATTAAGTCTCTCTCATGCATATCTTACATACTTGTCTCATATCTTGGCTCGAGCATCAAGCATAGCGGCAAAGGAAGCTTATAAAAAATGAAAAAACTTTTAAGCAAATGAGGAGATACAAAAGAGCTTGTAAGAAATAGAAATAACATTGAGCCATTTTACATAGTACATACTCTTGGAGCATACATATATAGCATACCTAGGATTGAAGACGGCATGGTTACTCGCATTGGTGCACGAGCGTATCTAGCCCATTTGAGCAATCGAGCTATTGTCTCTCTAGTGTCCATGCAAGAAGAGCTTTTTGCGTGGTAACACATTTTGTGCCCATTTCCTTGGTTGTGCGGATCCCATCTATCTATTCATGTGTGTGTGTGTGTTTATGGGTCATACCATATAGCTATTGATCTATTTGCTTTACATTGCAATTTTGCAAATCTCCCTCAACATTATCAATATCTTCGACTAGCACTTGCTTGAATTTTGTGCCACTTGTCCTAACCAAGCCACTCGATAAGCTGTACTTTGTAGGTGTGAGTGAACAAGTCTGGTACCAATTCCACTATTCTCTCAATTCACATTGAGTGACACGGGATACATCCTCAACTTTGGGAAAATGTATCTTGGTATTGTTTATCTCATTTCCTACTCACCTCTACTTGAGTCTTGTGATGTATAGGCAAAGCACATCTACTTTGGTCTAAAACAACAATGAAAAGTTTGATGCCATGAAGGACCACATCGACGCCAAGATGGATGCTCAAATGGAGGAGCTCAAAGCCCACATCAACACCCGCAAGAGGTCTTCCTCATCTTCGAGATGGCGCTCAAGTGCACATCCTTCCGAGCTACCATCTCCGACAAGGTCACATCGGCATCGACACCGACAAGAACGTGTAGGTCAAGAGCTCAACACCAACCACCGCTATACGACTTCACCGTCTACCTTGTCATCTTCGCCAAGAGACTTCAAGGCATCTTCGCCGACAAGCACTGAGGGAGTCCTGGACTAAGGGGTCCTCGGGCGTCCGGCCTATTAGCCATGGGCCGGACTGATGGGCTGTGAAGATACGAAGACCGAAGACTGCACCCGTGTCCGGATGGGACTCTCCTTGGCGTGGAG
This sequence comes from Triticum dicoccoides, assembly GCF_002162155.2. Taxonomy (NCBI): domain Eukaryota; kingdom Viridiplantae; phylum Streptophyta; class Magnoliopsida; order Poales; family Poaceae; genus Triticum; species Triticum dicoccoides. The sequence continues at coordinate 540,394,790 of NC_041382.1, forward strand.
GGAAAGCTTGGCAATCAAATATGTAGATTCCTTTCTTTGTAACCGACCTTATGTAACCCTAGATCCTCATGGTGTTTATATAAACCAGAGGGCTTAGTCCGGAGAGAGAGATACTCATTACTATAGCCATACAAGCTAGACCTCTAGGGTTTAGCCATTACGATCTCGAGGTAGATAAACTCTTGTAATACTCGTATTCATCAATATCAATCATGCAGAATGTAGGGTATTACCTCCATAGAGAGGGCTCGAACCTGGGTAAACATCGTGTCCCCTGTCTCTTGTTACCATCGACCTTAGACGCACAGTTCGGGACCCTCTACCCGAGATCCATCGGTTTTGACACCGACATTGGTGCTTTCATTGAGAGTTCCACTGTGCCATCCTTAAAAGGTTCGATGGTCCCTTCAATCGTCAACAATGACGATGTCCAAGGAGAAACCTTCCTCCTCGGACAAATTTTCGTGTTCGGCGGCTTCGCACTGTGGGCCAACTCATTTGGCCATCTGGAGTAGATCGGTAGCTATGCCCCTGGCCACCATGTCAGATTTGGGAGCTTGAACTACGCTGCAGACATCCGTGGAGATATGATCTTCGCTGGATTCAGGACTGCGGCGATCGCTCCTGGTCACCTCGATGAACATGATCTAAATCAGTCATCGGACCATATTCAGGAGATAGCTCCTGTAACTACTCTGGCCTTAGATCCGGAGTATACGGCGCCATCTAAGGACTAGAGGTTCAACCCCACCGTAGAGGCCACAGATTCTCAGGCGTTGGAGCCGCACATGGACTTAAACTCACACAATATTCTTGTCACCAGAACCCCGGACTCGTCTCCGGGTGTAAGTTCCGAACCATGTGAGTCCATGGACACCGAACTTGATCGTTTATCGATCTTCGAGTTCAGCGCCGCAGACATCTTCCAGCACTCACCCTTGGGCGACGTGCTAAGCTCATTAAAGAACCTGTCCTTGGTAGGGGACTCACAGCCGAACTATATCCGGTTCGAACTAGAAGCTGATGATAGGGAATTTCGCTCCCCACCCGCCACCCACTTTATAGCCACTATCGAAGACTTAACTGACATGCTCGATTACGGCTCCGATGACATCGACGGTATGGACGACGATGCCGGAGAAGAAGAGGCCCAGGACTCGCCATTCACCGGACGCTAGATGACCACTTCCTCGTATGATGTGTACATGGTGGATGCACCAAAGGAGAATAGCGGCAATGACAAAGAAGAACCAGTTGAGGATAAACCTCCCGAGATACAATCGAAACACCGGCGTCAGCGGCGCCGCTCTAAGTCACGCCGCAGTAAAGATAACAACACCGACACAAGAGAAGATAACACTCCGAAAGGTGCCGAAGACAACGAAGACCCCGTGATGCAGCTATCGAACGGGATGAACGAAAAGATGGGCAGGTTAGCCCTGGTAGACAGGCCACACACAAGGACTCGGAGGATAGTAATTATCTTACGCTCTCCGAGGATGAGGCAAGCCTCGGCACCGAGGATTTCATCGTGCCCGAGGAACCTCTTGAGCAGGAGCGCTTCAAGCGCCAGCTAATAGCCACTACAAGGAGCCTGAAAAAGAAGCAGCAACAGCTTCAAGCTGACCAAGATCTGCTCAACGATAAATGGACCGACGTCCTAGCAGCCGAAGAATACGGCCTCAAGCGCCCGGCCAAAAGCTACCCGAAGCACAAATTACTACCTCAGTTCGATGACGAGGCGCCGGAACACATACCACCATCGCGCAATGTGACTGACCGACCACCACGTGGACGGGACAAAGCGGCAACTCAAGAACACTAGCCCGCCCCGCCTCATCGCAAAGGTAGAGGGAAATCAGCTTACGGTCATACATATGACCTTCGATATGACCTGAACAATAAAGCAGGATATACCCGATCGATTTACGGATCGCGAGGACGTTCCTCGACACGTGATGATGGCTACCTATTCGGATGTGAAAAACCTAGTCACACCCGAGCCGACAACCGCAGACGGACTCCATCGGAGATACGTCGCGACGCGGCCCGATATAGAGGCGCCGCACACCCCCTTTGCTTCACCGATGAAGTAATGGATCACGAATTCGCCGAAGGGTTCAAACCCGTTAACATTGAATCATACGACGAAACAACCGACCCCGCGGTATGGATCGAGGATTTTATTCTCCATATCCACATGGCCCGCGGAGATGACCTCCATGCTATCAAATACCTGCCACTAAAGCTCAAAGGGCCAGCTCGGCACTGGTTAAATAGCCTGCCTGAAAATTCTATCGGCAGCTGGGAGGACTTGGAAGAAGCCTTCCTCGACAACTTCCAAGGTACATATGTCCGGCCACCAGACGCTGATGATCTAAGCCACATAGTCCAACAACCTGGAGAGTCAGCCAGGAAATTTTGGCCTAGGTTCCTAATCAAAAAGAGCCATATCGTTGACTGTCCGGATGCCGAAGCCCTAGCGGCCTTTAAACATAGCATCCGCGACGAATGGCTCGCCCGCCACCTCGACCAAGAAAATCCGAAATCTATGGCAGCCCTCACGACACTCATGACCCGCTTTTGCGCGGGTGAGGATAGTTGGTTGGCTCATAGCAGAAACATAGCCAGCGAGGCAGGCCCCTCTGAGGTTAAGAACCGCAACGGCAAGCTCTGACGCAGCAAACACAAACGCCGAAGCAATGACGACAACACCGATGACACTACTGTCAATGCCGGATTCAGCGGCTCCAAGTCCGGTCAGTGAAAAAAGCCGTATAAAAGAAACAATCAAGGACCATCCAACATAGACCGCATACTCGACCGTCCGTGCCAAATCCATGGCACCCCAGACAAACCAGCCAACCATACCAACAGAGATTGCTGGGTTTTTAAACAAGCCGGCAAGTTAAATGCCGAAAACAAGGAAAAGGGATCGCAGAGCGAGGACAATGACGAGGAGCCCCTGCAGCCAAACATAGGGGGACAGAAGAAGTTTCCCCCTCAGGTCAAAACGTTAAACATGATATATGCTACACAAATCCCCAAGAGGGAGCGCAAGTGCACACTCACAAACGTCTATGCGGTAGAGCCAGTCGCCCCAAAATTCAATCCATGGTCATCGTGCCCGATCACTTTTGATCGTCGGTATCATCCGACCAGTATCCGGCATGGCGGATCAGCCGCACTAGTCCTAGAGCCAATCATTGATGGATTCCACCTGACGTGAGTCCTCATGGACGGTGGCAGCAACCTCAATCTGCTCTATCAGGACGCCGTACACAAAATGGGCATTAACCCATCACGGATCAAACCCACAAGGACTACCTTCAAAGGAGTCATACCAGGCATAGAGGCCCACTGTACGGGCTCAATCACACTAGAGGTCGTCTTTGGATCTCCGGATAACTTCTGAAGCGAGGAGTTAATCTTCGACATCATCCCCTTTCGCAGCGGCTATCACGCACTGCTCGGACGAACCGCATTCGCTCGATTGAATGCGGTACCTCACTACGCTTGTCTCAAGCTCAAGATGCCCGGACCACGTGGCATCATAACAATCAACGGAAATACAGAATGCTCCCTCCGTACTGAGGAGCACACAACGGCCTTAGCAGCAGAAATACAGTGCAGCCTTTTCCAGCACAACCTTAGTTCAGCGGCCAAGCCCCCGGACACCATTAAAAGAGTCCCGACTATTCCGCAGCAAGACAACCGGCTCGTCAAGAGCTTAGTTAGCAATTTGGCCTCCGTCCCAATCCCGATCAAACATCGGCATTTGTACCACACGTACATAACTACGCACTCAAAATCCCATGGGTATTGACGGAGGCATAGCTAGCTCGCGATCCACAGTGCGGCTCGACCGACCCTAGGATTCACACACCTTCACTTTTCCTTTTCATTTCGGGTTTTTCTCTTTTCGAGGTTTCTTCTGACAACCCGTTTGTCGGACACACCAAGGAGGCAAGGAGCTTTGGCGTACAAGGGAATCCCCAGGTGGTCTCTGCTAACGATTGCTATACCTGTTTTACATACCCGCACACTGCTCGTTCTTGGTCATGGCATGTTAAATAGCCTTAATTGCTTATCACATTACTTGTACAAGTACGCCTCGACGTATTAATCACATTACAATGGTAAATAAATGGTAGCATCAGCTTATTACTTAGTTTCCCCCTTTTCCTTACCTCTGTATTTATTACTCTTCGCACCCGTACACTCTGGTACGTATTACTTCGCTAGGGGATTCATCGCGCCCCACAATACAGCAACAAAGTCCGGACACTTTTTACAGTACAGTTCGGCACCCCAAACTTATAGCATTATATGCATCAGCTCCGAATCATGTCTTTGGTCAATAGTTGGGTTACCCGGCTCCTGTGCTTACTACCTTACGTTCCCCTATATCGGCCAGGGTAGTAAAGGGAGAACTACTGTGATTGTGTCCCGGTTCTTTCGGACAAGCACCTCAGTAGAGAAAGACGAAAACTATCTGTCATGATGTAGCGAGAGCTGGTTAGATGTTCGAGAGGTTTCAAATCCTTGGAGATTTTTTCTGCTTTACGCGAGGAATCGGTTTTTATCCGATCAGGTGTGTATAGCGCCCCTAGTTCGGCCTTCCGAATACTAGGGGCTTCGCCAAAATTCTCATTGTCAAACTCCTATGGCTAAGTGAGGGCGATAAAAGTCGTACAGTCTGATTGCCTTATTCGTTGCGCTAAACACCTCCTTTAAGGAGTGGAGTAAAGAGTGTTTAGATTTATCCCAAACACCCCCGTACTATCTACGTGGGGGCAGAAGCCGACGACTGGCTAACCCTCAGATTTCATAAACGGCCTCACAGGAGGTAAAAATTTAAGAGTCACAAGCACTATATTACAAAACGACCTTGTTTCATATTACAGGATAGGACAACATGAATGTTTTCATGGGAATATCAACCTTCGCACATTGCTCCACCACAAGGCGAGATCCCTCCAGGACACTATCAAAATATAGCTCGGGTCGGCGGTGCTCCTTGCCCTCAGGCGGCCCCTCGGTCATCAGCTTCTTGGCATCCATCTTTGCCTAGTGCGTCTTGGCGCGGGCAAAGGCCATTCGTGCACCTTCAATGCAGACCGACCGCTTCACGACTTCAAGCCGTGGGCAGGCACCCACAAGCCGCTTCACAAGTTCGAAGTAGCTGCTAGGAATGGGCTCGGCAGGCCATAGTCAGACTATTAGGTCCTTCATGGCTAGCTCGGCCGCCTTGTGCAACTCGACCAGCTATTTCAGCTGGTCGCTGAAGGGCACCGGATGTTTTGGTCGAAGGTATTGAGACCAGAACAGCTTCTCCATAGAACTCCCTTCTTCGGCTTGATAGAACTCGGCAGCATCCGATACGCTGCACGGCAAATCCGTAAACACCCCTGGAGAGCTCCAAATTCGGGTAAGTAAAAGGAACGTTTCCTTCACAGACTTGCTTTGCATAACGAAAGCCTTACCCGTGGCGATCTTCTTGGCCGCCTGGATTTCCTGAAGGGCGCTCTGGGCTTCGGCTCGAGCATCTTGTGCGCTCTGGCAGGCCTTCGCAAGTTCGGACCCTTGCGTCTTAGAATCACACTCCAGGGACTCATACTTCTTGACGGCGTCCTGGAGCTCTTGCTGGACCTCGCTGATCCGGGCCTCGTGCTTCTCGCGCGCGGCGTGTTCCTTGGCCGCTTTGTCCTCGGCCTCGGCTAACGCCTTCTTGAGGGCCACCACCTCGGTCGTGGCCTCTAATAAAGTTCATGGCACTTTAGTCAGCACGAACCATTCATCCTTCCTAAATATACATGCAGGTTACTGCATACCTTGGCTGTCCTCCAACTACTTTTTCACAAGGCCGAGCTCTTTCTTGGCCTGCTCCAGGTTCTGCTTCAGTCCGGAGACCTCCGCGATATGAGCGGCAGTAGCCAGCAGCGACGCGTGCTTACTCACATAAACATCTTATATTAGACTCCTGCGAAAATCATTTTGATCCTCTGTTCGGCTTTTCCTTTCCGGACACCGAACAGAGCATCAGGGGCTACTGTCTACACTGTGATATTCTCTCTACAATTACATTACTTACCTCAAAGCCTGTTAGAAGGCTAGCACAGGCTTCGGCCAGTCCGCTTTTTGCGGACAGAGCCTTCTCGATCACCGCACCCATAAGGATACGGTGTTCATCCACAATGGAAGCGCCTCGCAGCGCTTCCAGCAGATTATCTGGTGCCTCTGATTGGACAGAGGTCGCCGGTGGAATAGGCACACCTCCTCCTTTCAGGGAAGGCTGCTCGCTTGACTCCAGAGCCGTGTAGGTCTCCGGAATGGTATCCGGCTGGGGGTCGAATTGAACTTGGCCCCCACCACCAGTCCTCATGGGGGCTTTTTCCCCCATGTGTCCGGAGGCCGAGGAGTCATCCTTTGGCGCCACCCCGTCGACCTCCGGAACCTCTCCCTGACCTGAGAAGGTCCTTTGGGACACCACCTCATCATCACCCTTGGCCGAGGGAGAGTGAGCGGGCGGTGGCGACACGCTGGCCATCTCCTTTGAACCCAGCGAACCTCCTGTTGAGGATCGCGGGGAGCTGTCACGGGCCGGATTGCAATAGCATAATTTAAACATATTAATATTACAAAGTGGAAAGGCTAGACATTTGGACGTGCATAAGGTACTTACGAG
>NC_041382.1:540401768-540489150 GCF_002162155.2 Triticum dicoccoides
TATCGACATCCCACGCGGAGTTATCCGCGAGGGAGCCCTTCCCCCTCTTGGGCGCCTTCGCCTCCAGAGTTGGGGAGGCCCCCCTTTTCTTCCTTCCCTCCTCAGGTGGGAATCGTTTGCCTCCACCTCTTCATCGTCATATTCGGCGGCCGAAGAGTGAGTCTCGTCTCCGGACGTCACGTCCGAAGCACCTTTTCGGCGAAGGCCGCTCCCGGCCCCTTTGGCTGTTTTCTTGGCCTTCTTCTCCAGCACCTCATAAGGCACCGGAAACAACATCTTCGTCAGAAGTGGGGTTTCTTGGTCTTCGGGTAGCGGAGCCGGACAGTTAATCCGCCCCGCTATATTGATCCAGGCCTGAAAAATTGATAGGAAGGCTTAGACTCCTTCCTCAAAATATGCCAGTGGAAGGTAAACCTTGAAAACATGAAAGAACTTACTGAATTGGCCTGGCGTTTTAACCTGAGCCCGCGATCCTCGGTCGTGGGCGGTAGTGTCTCGCCGGCCTTGAAGAGCACTTTCCAGATGTCTTCGTGCATCATGCCGAAGAGCTCTAGTAGCGTCTGGTGCTTGGCCGGGTCGAACTCCCACAAATAGCAAGTCCGGCGTTGGTACGGAAGGATCCGGCGGATGAGCATAACCTGGATCACGTTGACGAGTTTGATCCTCTTGGTTATCATGTTCTGGACACACGTCTAGAGCCCAGTCAGCTCACTTGAAGAGCCCCAGGTTAGGCCCTTCTCTTGCCAGGAGGTGAGCCGCATTGGAGCTCCGGATCGGAATTCGGGAGCCACCGCCCAATTGGTGTTGTGCAACTCGGTGATGTAGAACCACCCCGACCGCCACCCCTTCACCGTCTCCACAAAGGAGCCTTTGGGCCAGGTGACATTGGGCATCTTGCCCACCATGGCGCCTCCACACTCTGCTTGCTGGCCGCTCACCACCTTCGGCTTCACATTGAAGGTCTTCAGCCATAGACCGAAGTGAGGTGGGATACGGAGAAAGGCCTCGCACCCGATAATAAATGCCAAGATGTTGAGGATAGAGTTGGGGCTAGACCAAGGAAGTCCAGCCCATAGTAAAACATCAATCCGTGGACAAATGGTTGGAGAGGGAATCCAGCCCGCGGACGAAATGTGTGAGAAACACCACCCTCTCATGGGGCTCTGGGGTAGGGATGATTTGTCCCTTGGCTGGGAGTCGGTAAACGATCCCCTTGGCCAGGTATCCGGCCTCCCGAAGCTCCTTGATGTCCTCCTTATTGATGGAGGAGGCCATCCACTTGCCTCCAGCTCCAGATCCGGACATGGTTGGAGTGCTTTCTCGGGCGGGGAAAGCTAGAGCTTCGGCGCTGGAGCTCGAGTATGGATGGGCAGAGGAAGGAGAAGGCGTGGGAGAAGAATAGGGAGTCCTTATCCCCTTATAAAGGCAGTGAATATCGAACGCCTCCCCACTCGCCTTAAACCTTGCCTATTCCCAAGGGCTGTGTAAACATGGACGGTTGGGTTACCCACGCCCGGATTGATGAAAATCCCGCAATAAGGGGACATGATCTCTGCTTTGACAAGACGTGCCAATGGCCACCACGTCTCGAAACATGGAGTGGCAGACGAAAAATGGTTCGAAATTATGGCCGGACTGACGTGACGTCACATTTCTAAAGTGGTCAGCAGATTGGATTCGTGAAATATTATACTCTCTATGGCTGTGTGTTGCAGATCCGGACATGATTGTTTCGTCCGAAGACTATCTTGGAGTTCAGAAGGAGGAACCCGCCTTGCAATGCCGAAGACAGATCTACGCGCCGGATACCTTGTCATTGAAGTTAGGTTCAGGAGCTACTGAGGGAGTCCTGGACTAAGAGGTCCTCGGGCATCCGGCATGTTGGCCATGGGCCAGACTGATGGGCTGTGAAGATACGGAGACCGAAGACTGCACCCGTGTCCGGATGGGACTCTCGTTGGCGTGGAGGGCAAGCTTGGCGATCAAATATGTAGATTCCTTTCTTTGTAACCGACCTTATGTAACCCTAGATCCTCCTGGTGTTTATATAAACCAGAGGGCTTAGTCCGGAGAGAGAGATACTCATCACTATAGCCATACAAGCTAGACCTCTAGGGTTTAGCCATTACGGTCTCGAGGTAGATCAACTCTTGTAATACTCGTATTCATCAATATCAATCAAGCAGGACGTAGGGTATTACCTCCATAGAGAGGGCCCGAACCTGGGTAAACATCGTGTCCCCTGCCTCATGTTACCATCGACCTTAGACGCACAGTTCGGGACCCCCTACCCGAGATCCACCAGTTTTGACACCGACAAGCACCTCGAGAGAAGCTTCCCAAGCTCAAGTCCGCGTTTTCCACGAGCTACTATGACCTCAGCACTAACCACGAGATTCCTTTCTATGGGACTCAAGAACCTGAGGAGTATCTCGAGTTGGAGCACAAGATGGACACCTACCTCAAGCTACATCAAGTCCCCTATGAAGATCAAGTGAAGTGCATCACAAGTAACTTCCATGACTACGCGTCACACATGGTCAGTTCACACACCTTCGAAGAGCTTAAACATGAGTTGGCCCAAGATGAAGCAAGCCTTGCAGCGAGAGTTTTTGCCTTCCACCTACATGGAACATCTTCATCGCCAATTGGGGACACCATACAAGGATCCAATTCCCTCGACGAGTACTTCAAGGAGATGAAGAAAGCCTTGCCACGAGACGACATGGACGACCCCATCTGGATGAAGTTCCACTTCATGATGGGATTGAACAACGACATCTCCAAGACTATCTTCCTCGAGAACCATGAGTCTCTCGACAAATGTCTACATTGGTGCTCTCAAGGCGCAACAAGAACTCATGAAGGCCAAGGCTTCTTTATGTGAACTGAGGCCCGGTCTTTTGACGAGAGAGAGATAGCTATGATTTTTGGGACTTGACCCTCATGATCCGGCTACCAACCATATAGGGAAAACCGTACATGACTAATATCCACGTCAATCACTGAACCAATTCCATGGTGTTATCGACCGAGCCAACGGCGCGATCGGCCTATCCACAAAGGATTTTTTCCAGCAAGCAAATTGAAGAACATGCAAGAAAATAATGGCCAAGCAATCTGAAATTGCGAATATGCTAGATGGAATAAATCTCACAAGATGGGGTTCCGATACGATGTCTTGACGGTCGCACTAGCCGCTACGAGCAAAGACAAATAAAAGTAGCAATAGCTAAACTTCTCTAAAAAAAACCCAAGTCTAAACCCTAAAATATACTAGGTATTTATTAAGGACGACGGCTACCTTGTGCTACCTCTTGAGCACTGCGTTGGTTTTCCCTTGAAGAGGAAAGGGTGATGCAGCAAAGTAGCGTAAGTATTTCCCTCAGTTTTTGAGAACCAAGGTATCAATCCGGTAGGAGACTACACACAAGTCCCTCGTACCTACACAAACAAATAATAACCTCGCAACCAACGCGATAAAAGGGGTTGTCAATCCCTTCACGGTCACTTACGAGAGTGAGATCTGATAGAGATAATAATGATAAGATAAATATTTTTGGTATTTTTATGATACAGATTGGAATATAAAGATTGCAAAATAAACGGTAATAGAAAATAGCTTGTTGACGGTAGATTAATATAAAGGAGAATAGACCCGGGGGCCATAGATTTCACTAGTGGCTTCTCTCAAGAAAGCATAAGTATTACGGTGGGTGAACAAATTACTGTCGAGCAATTGATACAAAAGCGAATGATTATGAGAATATCTAGGCATGATCATTGTCGGTGTCAAAACCGGCGGATCTCGGGTAGGGGGTCCCGAACTGTGCGTCTAAGGCGGATGGTAACAGGAGGCAGGGGACACGATGTTTTACCCAGGTTCGGGCCCTCTTGATGGAGGTAAAACCCTACGTCCTTCTTGATTTATTCTTGATGATATGGGTATTACAAGAGTTGATCTACCACGAGATCGGAGAGGCTAAACCCTAGAAGCTAGCCTATGGTATGATCGTATGTTGTTATCCTATGGACTAAAACCCTCTGGTTTATATAGACACCGGAGAGGGTTAGGGTTACACAAGGTCGGTTACAAAGAGGAGATATCCATATCCGTATTACCTAGCTTTCCTTCCACGCCAAGGAGAGTCCCATCCGGACACGAGACGAAGTCTTCAATCTTGTATTTTCATAGTCCAGCAGTCCGGCCAAAGGATATAGTCCGGCTGTCCGGAGATCCCCTAATCCAGGACTCCCTCAGTAGCCCCTGAACCAGGCTTCAATGATGATGAGTCCGGCGCACAGTCTTGTCTTCGGCATTGCAAGGCGGGTTCCTCCTCCAAACACATCACGGAAGAATTTGAATACAAGGATAGTGTCTGACCCTGCAAAATAAGTTCCACATACCACCATAGAGAGAATAATATTTCCATAAATCCAATCTGCTGACATGTTTTTGGCAACATGACATTATGCCATGGCCCGGTAATTATTCGAACCGTTTTTCTTCAACCAGCTCCACACATAACACGAGGCGGTTTCTTGACACGTCTTTTCAAAGCAGGGATCGTGTTCCCCTAATTATGGGATTCTCATCAATACGGTCGTGGGTAACCCAACCATGCCTAGGACTCCTAGATTTTAGGCAAGTCCCAAACGGCCACTAGGAGGACGCTTGATATTCACCCTCTTTATAAAGGGACAAGGCTTTTACTTTTTTTCCTCCCGTGCTCAATCGAATCCTTCCCCCGCCTTGAGTTCTAACACCCAAAGCCCAGGTCAGGTGCTTCGTACCTTAAATCATGTCCGGATATAGCCTTCAAGGCCGGTGGATGCCCTCCTCCGTTACGGAAGAGGACATCAAGAAGTTGAGGGAGGCCAGATACCTGACCGCCGAGGTTTCGCATCGTCTGCCCGCCCGAGGGCAGGTCGTCCCTACTCCCGAACCCAACGAGAACGTTGTGTTCATCTCCCACTTCCTCCAAGGTCTAGGCCTCACTCTGGATCCCTTCGTTAGGGGTTTGATGTTCTATTACGGGCTAGATTTCCACGATCTAGCCCCGGACTCCTTTCTCCACATCTCGACATTTATTATCGTATGTGAGGCCTTCCTCCGCATTACCCGTCACTTCGGCCTGTGGCTCAAGACCTTCGACGTGAAGCCGAAGATGGTCGAAGGGCAGCATGTAGCATGCGGAGGTGCATTAATAAGCAAGATCGCTGGAGCTCCATGGCCGAAGGGTTCCTTTCCAGAGGTGTCCAGATTATGGCAACGGGAGTGGTTTTATATCACAGCTCCCAGAAGTGCCAAGTGGGTGGCTGCCCCTGCTTTCCGCTCGGGCCCTCCACCACAGCTGATTTCATGGATTAGTAGAGGGCCGAGCTGGGGTCCAGCCAAGGATGTGCCTATACTGCAAAGCCGCATTCAAGATCTCTTCGAAGGAGACTTCAGTCTGGTTACGATGGTGCAAGTCATGCTGGTTCATCGAGTCCAGCCTTGCAAACACCGGCCCCTCTGCATGTGGGAGTTCAACCCCGAAGGACTGCACACTATTCAGAATTTCCTTGGCCTGACGCACGAGGAGATGTACAAATCATTCTTCAGACCCCAAATAGAGTGTCCGGATACTACTGAGGACGTGGGCCTGAGCAGCAACCGTACCGCCGACCAAGTAAGTAATCCTCTAGCCGAACACACCGTCTTTCATTTACCATGACGTCATTCTGAGAAATCGCTCTTTGACCAGGACTGGCTAACAAAGGCGAAGATGATTCGGTGTTCGGCCCCCCTTCCTGAGGGTTTGGAGAATCCGGTACTGGAAAAGATGCTCGAGCTAGCACCTTGCCCGGAGCCCTCAAAGGAAGATAAAGGGGGAATAATGAGGTCGAAAGCGGGCCCCCATCGCTACCAATTCCAACCGAGGGAATGAGCGCCTCCGTGAAGGAGGATAACCAAGGGGAGGAATTTGACATTCTCTCACCCTAGGGAACGAAGAGGACTACCTCTAAAGATCCGGAAACCCATGTTTCCAAACGGGAGAAGAAATCTCCACCAGGGGGTCCTGCCTTGGAGGGTGCTCTTGCCGCACAAAGTCCGTGCGGGGATCAGCCCTCTAACGAGCTGTAAGTAATCAAAAAGTACTTTAATAGTGAAGATATAACACCTTACCTCTGAGGAAAATAACCAAAGCATTTATCTTGCAGTTTGGATCTTAGCCCTTCTCAGCAGAGCTCATCTTAGGGGGATCTTCTTCCGGAGATGATGGAGAGCAAAACGCCTCCCCCGGACTCCCCCGCTCAAGAAGCCGACGACCTTGAAGTGTCGTCGCGGAGGGCCTCGCCGGATCGGGTGAGGCCAGAAGATAATCCTATGGCCGCCCGAAGTCCCCAGTGTCCGGCTCTTGAATTGAGCAAACAGAAGAGTCCGACACCGTTTGGTATGCGGTTGGACGTACTGAGGGAGCTGTTGGAGCGAGCGGCCATCTCAGAAGAACACCGTACATTGATGGGTACGGTGATGGAAAGGATTTCATCCGCCGAAAGCGGGTTGCTTGACGCCTTCATGAGTCTACTGACGGGCTTTGAGGTACGTAAAATGATGTACATTTGTAATGGTACTGCACATTTTTAGGTGTGCCCTATGTAGATAGTAGCCCCTGAGACTCTGGTTGTCGCCAAGGATGGCGGCAAGCAGAGGATCGTAGTCCCAGGTAATAACCATACCACTTTATGTGCAGGTGGTGGAAGCTCCGGTGGCTAGCCGGACTAATGAGTTTGCCGAACTGAAGCGGCAACTGGATGCGGCAGATGCCGACATCGAGCTTGTTAACCAGAGGCTTGATGAGGCACAGGGTAAGTGATATTTTCTGGTGAATGTCACATAGTAAGAGCAGAGAGATGCCATATCTTTAATATTTTGTGACTATAGATGGAGCTGCCACCGTGGAAACCCTTCGGGCGGAACTTTCCCGGGCCAAAGAACAAGCAAGGAGTAGTAATGCGGCTGCTTTGAAGGCGGGCGAAGAGTTGAAACCCGAGAAGGCCGTGCATTGCGAGAGCAAAGAGAATATGGCCGAGATGGCTGTAAAGTTAAAAGACACTGCCGACCGTTGCCAGTTCCTTGAAGAAGAAAACCGAGTGAAGGTGACGGACCTTGAAAAGGCCACGATGGTGACCAAAGACACCCGCTCTGCTATGAGAGCGAAGAAGGAGGAACTACATGAAGCCTGTGTTATTGTGGCCGGGAAGCCCTTTTTGCTGCGGAGGAAGTTCGGAGATCCGCGGTATGCCCCTCTGGATCGACTGTGGAGTTCGGCGGACGCATATCTGGATTTGGCGGCGAGTGCTGCCGATGCGGCCGAGTACTTCCGAGATCAAACAGACCAGGAAGTGGACAAGCTGTTCTGGTCGCAGTTCAACATGCCAGAGCGTCCGCTTCCATTGACTGATCAGCTAGCCGAATGGGCCAAACTCAATAGGTTGTCCGGACTCGCCATGAGGTCTGTCGTAGATCATCTGTGGCCGGAAAAGCCGAAGCCGAACAGCTATTTCAGCTTAGTGCAACAGTTCCTTGGTGCGGTGCCACGCATCAATGCGATGAAGAGGTCGGCGTGCATAGAAGGCTCGCGGATGGCCCTTGCCCATGTCAAAGCATACTGGGCGGAGATGGATGCTACCACCGTTGCAGCGCAGGGTTCGGCCATAGGCCGAGTGGCTGCCGAGCACTATTTTGAAGAAGTTCTTGAGGGTGTTCGTTTGATAGAGGCCCAGTGCTCGAAGAATATTATGTTTGAATGACATGTATTCCCATTGTAAAAACAATGTTTTTATTGAATTTATCAAGGCTGCATTCATACTTGGGCCCGAAAGTATTGTGATGCCTCCTGTGCGGCCGTTTATGTATACATGTGTATAACCTGAAAGATTGCAGTCGTCGGCTTCAGCCCCCATGCATATAATGCGGGGGTGTTCGCAGAAGACGTGTGTTCACACTTAATCCAACGTCTTGGTCCTATTAAGGAGGTGATAGCGCAGCGAACTAGGCAACTGGACTATAATGCTTTAACACTTTCACTTAGCCAGAGGAGTTTGACAGTGGGGCTACTATATAGCCCCTGGTGGCTCCGCACTCACCCAAATTCGGGGTGCGTACATGCCCGGCCAGGAAACGACCCTTCGTTAAGGCGGAGGAATTCTAAGATTCCGATAGGTCATCGAGTGGTTGACCAGTCTCACGCTATATCATGACAGTCAGTTTTCGGCTTTCTCTACTGAGGTGCTCGTCCGGATGAACCAGGGCACAATCGCAGTAGTTCTCCTAGTGCCGCCTTAGCCGATAGAGCGGAACGTAAGGCAGCAAAACACAGGAGTCGGGAAAACCCAACATTTGACCAAAGACATGATTCGGAGCTAATGCATATAAGGCCAAACTCGCGACGCTGAACACTCCCTAAGGTATTCAGTCTTTATTGTGGGCCTGAACAGTGCCCTTTGTATGAAGCCCCTGGTGTCCAGGTACATGCATTATCCTGACGTGGCCACATGCCAAGACGTTAGCATCCTTCTCAATAGTACTGAGAATCCGAGGGATATGTATCAACAAGAGACAGTAAAAAAGGTTGACGCAGGGTCTTAATCTAAAAAGAATCCTTGGAACGGGTCCCTGCTGCATGTCTGCGCCTGTGTCTCCGTTGTGCCGTATCCTGGACGGGTGTAGCACGATGGTCATCTGTAAAAGAGAGGAACTTACGTGAAAAAGTTGTCGTGCAAAAAGGTAGGTTTAAAGAAATGTAACGCCCCGGACACACCCGCCGGTGGTCGTTACTCCTGGCGGGATCTAGACTGGCCCCACAGATCAATACTAGTCTTTTCCGCGCACTTTGTCCTCACTCGTGCGCACCCGGGAGCAACTTCCCGGTCGGTCACCCATCCTGACACTACTCCAAGCTGAGCACGCTTAACTTTGGAGTTCTGTCCGAATGGGCTCCCGAAAAAGAAGGAATTCCTTATTGATATGAGTAGTCTATCATCCCTAATGAGCCAGGCTATCACATACACCCCACTCAGAGGAACCGACGTCCTCGTCGGGCCACAGGAACGTTCCCTCTTGGCACAAACGTCTGTGCTTCCAGTCCGGTACATGTGCCATGCCGGGTGCCACGACGGGTCACAAACGTCATGAACAACATGACCACACACCTATCCGCAACCATCCGTGTAACCGCGAGGGTCGGCTCTGATACCAACTTGTAACGCCCCGGACACACCCGCCGGTGGTCGTTACTCCTGGCGGGATCTAGACTGGCCCCACAGATCAATACTAGTCTTTTCTGCGCACTTTGTCCTCACTCGTGCGCACCCGGGAGCAACTTCCCGGTCGGTCACCCATCCTGACACTACTCCAAGCTGAGCACGCTTAACTTTGGAGTTCTGTCCGAATGGGCTCCCGGAAAAGAAGGAATTCCTTATTGATATGAGTAGTCTATCATCCCTAATGAGCCAGGCTATCACAAGAAACCATGTATAATTCAAAGATGAGTAAAAATTGCCACTTGTCTGCGCGCGTTGAGCCCCTTGTATTTGTAATAGGGGTATGGCCGTCAAACCTGTATGAATTACATATAGCTGCGCCGGACTTGTCTAACCATGTCCGTGGTCTTGACGACCTATCGAATGCTTTAGTTGGTGAGGCCGTTTTAGTGTGCGGCTGCCAAGGCAGCCGCACTCTCTTCGGCGCGCAGGGACCGCTCAATATTTCCATTTACTGTAATGATGCCACGTGGACCGGGCATCTTAAGCATAAGGGAAGCGTAATGCGGTATTGCATTAAAGCAAGCAAAAGCTTCGCGTCCAAGTAGTGCTTGATAGCCACTTTGGAACGGAGCAACGTGGAAGATTAAATTTTCGCTACAAAAGTTATCGGGGAAGCCGAATATAACCTCTAGTAGTAGGGAGCCCGTGCAATGAGCCCCTGGGCCTGGCGTTACTCCTTTAAAGGTAGTATTGCTATGGCAAATTTTCGTTGGGTCTATCCCCATTTTGCGGATTGTGTCCTGATATATCAAGTTTAGACTGCGGCCACCATCCATCAGGACTCATGTGAAGTGGTATCCGTCAATTATTGGATCTAATACCAAGGCAGCCCATCCTGCACGCCGGATACTTGCTGAGTAATCTCGATGGTCGAAAGTGATCGGTTGAGATGACCAGTGGCAGGACTCCGCGGTGATAGGCCCTTGGGCATATTTCTCTGGGAGTGCCGCTTTGTTTCTCCCCTTGATCACGTGTAACACGTTTACTATTTTGACTTCTGGTGGAAATTTCTTTTGTTCCCCCGTGTCTTGCTTGAGAGGCTCATCCTTGTCTTCGCTTGGTGTATCCTCCCACTTGCGTACGGCGTTGACCTTGCCGGACTGCTTGAAGACCCAACATTCTTTGTGGGTATGATTAGCGGTTTACCAGGGGTGCTATGGATCTGACATATTTGGTCCAGAATTTTGTTTAGGATGGACATCTCTGGCGCCTTTAGAGGGCGACTTTTGCTGACCTGGCTGAGAGCTTCAGAATCCGGCATTTACCGCCATGCTCTTCGGGTTGTCTTCTTTATTCCGGTGCTTATTGTTTTTGCTGCGTTGTGATTTCCTGTTTCCATCTCTAACTTCGGATGTACTTGGGTCGCTAGTGCTGTATCGGGCTAGCCAGCTGTCCTCGCCCGCGCAAAAGCGGGTCATGAGGCTTGTTAATGCTGCCATTGTTCTCGGCTTTTCTTGGCCGAGGTGTCTGGCAAGCCATTCGTCTCAGACGCTGTGCTTAAAAGCTGCCAAGGCTTCGGCGTCCGGACAGTCGACTATTTGGTTCTTTTTAGTAAGAAACCTGTTCCAAAGCTTTCGGGCTGACTCTACGGGCTGTTGAGTTATATGACTCAAATCATCCGCATCCGGAGGTCGGACATAAGTCCCTTGAAAATTTGCCCGAAAAGCGTCTTCGAGCTCTTCCCAGCTTCCAATGGAGCTTTTGGGGAGGCTTTTAAGCCAGTGCCGAGCTGGACCTTTGAGTTTGAGGGGTAAATACTTAATGGCGTGGAGATCATCTCCTCGAGCCATATGGATATGGAGGATATAGTCCTCAATCCAGACCCCAGGGTCTGTTGTTCCGTCGTATGCCTCTATGTTTACGGGTTTGAATCCCTCTGGAAATTCATAGTCCAGCACCTCGTCGGTGAAACATAGGGGGTGTGCATCACCCCTGTATCTGGGTGTACCGTGATGTTCGGATGTTTGTTGTGTTGCATCGTATGCTGGAGCGCGCTTGCGTGGTCCATAGATGGATCTGGTTGCGTCGTCCTTTTGATGCGAGTCCTCGTGCGGATCGCGTATTGGCTTATGTGCGGCATTGTTTGCCGCTCTATGTTGGCCGTGAGGTCGTCTATCCGGCCAGATGGCCGTTTTAATTTTTGGTTGCGGGGGGTCTAAGGCCTCCTCATCGAATTCAGGTAGCAGCTTCCGCTTCGGGTAGCTCTTGGTGAGGCGATTGCCGTCGTACTCCGCTGCTGTGTTGAGCACTTTACTCCATCTGATTCTGAGTGTGTCTTGCGCAGCCTTGAACCTTTGCTTATTTTTTAGACTCCTCGCGGTGGCGACAAGCCTTTGACGGGCATTCTGTTGCTCCGGGTGTCTATCCGGTGTGATGTCGTCCGGACTATTGTCTTTGACAGAGTCGGGTTGTTCGGTTTGATTCTGCGTGTTGCCGTGGTCCGGCGATGGTTCACCCTGCTCTAATGCTGGGTCTATATGATTGTTGTTTCTGCCGAGGCGGGATTTGGAGCGGTGCTTACGCCGCCGCTTTGACTGCTTCTCGAGGGGACAACCCTTCGTTGCGTCCTTCCGTTCCTCTTCGTCGTTTTCTTTTGGTGTGTCCACCATGTATACGTCATGTGATGAAGTGGGCGTCCAGTGCCCTGTGGGCGGTGGTTCCTGTTCGTCTCCTGCATCGTCGTCCATACCATTGATGTCTTCAGAGTCGAAGTCGAGCATGTCGGTTAAGTCATCGACAGTGGCTACTAAGTGGGTGGTGGGTGGGCGGCGAATTTCTTCATCATCCGCATCCCAATCCTGCCGGACATAGTTCGGCCAGGACTCTCCTGACAAGGAGAGAGACTTTAATGAGTTCAGTATGTCGCCAAAGGGCGAGTGCTGAAAAATATCCGTGGAGGTAAATTCCATGATCGGCGCCCAATCGGATTCGCTAGGAACGGGCGCGGGCGGTTTGGAGTCCGTGGCCGGGGAAGGATCTGGCAGTCTGACAACACGGCTCTCGTGCAGGGTAAGGTCGATGTTCGGCTCGATTGCCGCCGAGGATAAGGCCTCTGTGGCGGGGTCCATCCACCCGTCCATGGACGGCGCAACTGGCTCCGAATCGAGGGTCGGAGCGGCTGCCGGTGCGATCTCCTGAACAATGTCTGATGGTAGAGCTAAATCGTGCTCATCGTGACCGTGTGACGCACAAGGCAGGGGCTCAAATCCGTCGAAGATCAAGTCTCCGCGGATATCAGTAGTGTAGTTTAAGCTTCCAAACCTGACCTGGTGGCCAGGGGCGTAACTTTCGATCTGCTCCAGATGGCCAAGCGAATTGTCCCGCAGTGCAAAGCCGCCGAATACAAAAATCTGTCCGGGGAGAAAAGTCTCACCCTGGACTGCATCGCTAACTATGATCGAAAGATCCATCAAGCCTAACGGCGACGACACAGAGGAACCTCAATGAAAGCACCAATGTCAGTGTCAAAACCGGCGGATCTCGGGTAGGGGGTACCGAACTGTGCGTCTAAGGCGGATGGTAATAGGAGGCAGGGGACACGATGTTTTACCCAGGTTTGGGCCCTCTTGATGGAGGTAAAACCCTACGTCCTGCTTGATTTATTCTTGATTATATGGGTATTACAAGAGTTGATCTACCACGAGATCAGAGAGGCTAAACCCTAGAAGCTAGCCTATGGTATGATTGTATGTTGTTGTCCTACGGACTAAAACCCTCCGGTTTATATAGACACTGGAGAGGGTTAGGGTTACACAAGGTCGGTTACAAAGGAGGAGATATCCATATCCGTATTTCCTAGCTTGCCTTCCATGCCAAGGAGAGTCCCATCCAGACACGAGACGAAGTCTTCAATCTTGTATATTCATAGTCCAACAGTCCGGCCAAAGGATATAGTCCGGCTGTCCGGAGACCCCCTAATCTAGGACTCCCTCAATCATGTATATAGCCATCACATCCATGACAATTAGACCGACTCCTGCCTGCATCTACTACTATTACTCCACACATCGACCGCTATCCAGCATGCATCTAGAGTATTAAGTTCATAAGAACAGAGTAACACATTAGGTAAGATGACATGATGTAGAGGGATAAACTCAAGCAATATGATATAAACCCCATCTTTTTATTCTCGATGGCAACAATACAATACGTGTCATTTCCCTTTCTGTCACTGGGATCGAGCACCACAAAATTGAACCCAAAGCTAAGCACTTCTCCCATTGCAAGAAAGATCAATCTAGTAGGCCAAACCAAACTGATAATTCGAAGAGACTTGCAAAGATAACCAATCATACATAAAAGATTTCAGAGAAGAATCAAATATTGTTCATAGATAGACTTGATCATAAACCCACAATTCATCGGATCTCGACAAACACACCGCAAAAAGAGTTACATCGAATAGATCTCCAAGAAGATTGAGGAGAACTTTGTATTGAGATTCAAAGAGAGAGAAGAAGCCATCTAGCTAATAGCTATGGACTCGAAGGTCTGAAGTAAACTACTCACACATCATCAGAGGGACCATGGAGTTGATGTAGAGGCCCTCCATGATCGATGCCCCCTCCGACGAAGCTCCGGGAAAGGCCCCAAGATGGGATCTCTTGGGTATAGAAGGTTGCGGCGGTGGAAATAGGGTTTCGTGGTGCTCCTGGATGTTTTTAGGGTATATGAATATATATAGGAGGAAGAAGTAGGTCGGTGGAGCCACGAGGGGCCCACGAGGGGGAGGGGGCGCCCAGGGGGTAGGCGCGCCCTCTGCCTCGTGGCCTCCTTGTTGGTTGCTTGACGTCCACTCCAAGTCCACTGGATCATGTTTGTTCCAAAAATAACTCTCCCGAAGGTTTTATTCCGTTTGGATTCTGTTTGATATTCCTTTTCTGCGAAACACTGAAATAGGCAAAAAAACAACAATTTGCAATGGGCCTTGGGTTAATAGGTTAGTCCCAAAAATAATATAAAAGTGTATAAATAAGCCCATTAATATCCAAAACAAATAATATAGTAGCATGGAACAATAAAAAATTATAGATACGTTGGAGACGTATCAAGCATCCCCAAGCTTAATTCATGCTCATCCTCGAGTAGGTAAATGAAAAAAACAGAATTTTTGATGTGGAATGCTACCTAGCATAATTCTCAATGTAATTATCTTTATTGTGGCATGAATATTCAGATCCGAGAGATTCAAGACAAAAGTTTAATATTGACATAAAAATAGTAATACTTCAAGCATACTAACTAAGCAATTATGTATTCTCAAAATAACATGGCAAAAGAAAGTTCATCCCTACAAAATCATATAGTTTGGTCATGCTCCATTTTCATCACACAAGAATGCTCTCATCATGCCCAACCCCGATGACAAGCCAAGCAATTGTTTCACACTTTAGTAATCTCAAACTTTTTTCAACTTTCACGCAATACATGAGCGTGAGCCATGGATATAGCACTATGGGTGGAATAGAATATGATGATGGGGGTTATGTGGAGAAGACAAAAAAGGAGAAAGTCTCACATCGACGTGGCTAATCAATGGGATAGGGAGATTCCCATCAATTGATGTCAATGCAAGGAGTAGGGATTGCCATGCAACGAATGCACTAGAGCTATAAATGTATGAAAGCTCAACAAAAGAAACTAAGTGGGTGTGCATCCAACTTGCTTCCTCACTAAGACCTAGGGCATTTGAGGAAGCCCATTGTTGGAATATACATGCCAAGTTCTATAATGAAAAATTCCCACTAGTATATGAGAGTGACAAAACAAGAGTGTAACATCCCAAAATTCTAAATTTTGGAATGTTGTACTAAATAAATTATTGTGATTGTTTGTTTGATTGTTGTGTGAAATTGAGTGGAAAATTGCAACTTTTGAAAGTTGCATGTGAGAGGGAATAAAAGGACTTTCCCAAAACTTTTATCTTGCATTATTTTGATCTCCGTGAATTCACATTCATCACAAAACCCTAGAGTGAAGATAATATGACTTCTTCCATCTAAAGAAATGAAAGGCGGTTTTGAAAAAAAAGATTTGAATTCCAGTTGAAAAATATTCCAACTCAGAAACTTTATGCCACTCAAGGATTTTCATGAGAGGAGATAATAGGACTTCTTAAAAATATATGAAATAGAGTGGGAAGTGATGAGGAGCAATTTTGAATTTCACTTGGTTCACTTTTGATTATTTTTTTCATTTTGAGTTTCAAAGTCATTTCCATTTATTCAAATAAAATAAAGAGGGAAGGAAATATGACTCCTTCAAATATCAGAAAGAAAATATGGAAATGGATTATGAAACCAGTAGAAGTTATTTTAACAATACTTGAAATCATTTGCTTCTCATGATTTATTGCATTTTGGAGTTTTCTTGAATGTTCAAATATTATTTTCCACTCAAGGAAAATAAAGGAGAGGGGATAAAATGACTTCCTCAAATATAAAAGAGTTGAGGAAATTATTAGAATGTTATTTGGAATTTATTTGGTAATTATTTGATTGGCCTAAAGTGCATTAAATGCATTAGGAAAATATTTTCAAATTCTTCTATGCTTGATTAAATGTTCACTGTGTTACAGATATTCAGAGATAATTATAGATATTATCATGGTATTTTTAGGGATTTGTTTTGTTTCATTTTGGCCTCGAAAAGTTTTCTGTAAAAAAAATCACGCGCACACCCGCCTGGACCAAAACCACTTCGGCCCAGGGACACAACGCACGGCCCAGCCAGCCGCTGGCCAACTTCGGCCTAGGGCCAGCGCTCGAAGGCCATCGCACGCACGCCCGCCATCTCCCTCTCACTCGCAGGCAGCTGCCACTGCCAAATGGGGCCGCCCGTATCATCTCCAACCTCCCGCTCCTCCCGTTTAGATAGAGCACGCGCATGCCGCCCGCAACTGCCGGCCGCTCCGCTCGGGATAGAGCTCATCCGCAGTCTCCGCAGCCCCTTCTCGTGCCTATAAATTCCTCCGACCACCCTCGTTCTATTCTGCCACTCCGCAATGACCCACGCCGCTCACAGCCGCCGCCTTTGTCGTTTGGATCTCACCCGCTGGAGCTACCTCGCCGGTCTGTTCCGCCGTCCGTAAGACTACCTCAACCCCGTTCTTCTTTGTCAATTGACTCCCCGCGTCGAGGCGCATCTAATTGACAAAATTTTGCCGCCTGGGTCGTGCTAGATACGCCGCCCCGACGACCCTGAGTTGCTGGAGTTCGCACAGTTCACCGGAGCCCGTCGCCTTCATTCTGCTCCATCCAGTGCACCCGGAGGACCCCCGCCTCCACCACCGGATTGCCCACGCCGCGTCAGACCCCGACGCCTCCTTCCCCATCGTCGAGGAGCGCCGGAGCCGCCGCCCTGTCCACCGCCCAACGCCCACACCGTCATCCCCTCTTCGTCATCATCGCCACCGTGAGACACCGCCCCGTTCGCTTAGTTTAGGTTTTTTATATTTGAATTAGATCGGTTAACCACGGGCTTTAGTAAACTGTTCGGCTTAGTTAAACCGGTCTTCGGTTTAATTATTTTTCTAGCCGTCGCCACTGTTTTGCCTAAGTTACGGCCGTTCGCCGCATAGCTTCTGCAATGAACGATGCTCGGCCAACCACGAGCTGCCACGTGGCCGAGGGCCTGTTCGTAATTTATTTTATTTTCTGTTTCACTGCTAGGTCCCTGTAAATTTTAGTTTAGCCCCTAAACTTAGATTGGCCACAACTTTTTAACCGTATATCCAAATTCGATGAAACCAGCGGCAAATTCTTCGTCATGATTAGATTTATCCAGTAGCATCATGTTTGTAAAATTTCTCCAAATAAAATTTGAACTTTATTCAAATTTGAATTCGAACTTCAAATGGCCATATCTCCTAAACCGTAGCTCCGATTGATGTGATTCTTTTTGCACCGTGTCACCGTAGCCAAACCCTACCACCTGGACCATTGTCACTATACTTTTCACACGATTAGTATCTGTGCATGATAGTTTTATTACTATGCTAGGTATGCACGATAGATCACATCACGGTTTTGCACCTTATGTCACTTATTGTTAGCACCTAGAATTATTTGCATGCAAGTTATGTGTGTTGGTTTTCATTTGGATTTTCCGAGTCTTTTCATGTTGCATGTTATTTTGTTCTCTGAAATGATTGCTTATGTGAATGCAATGTTTGACTTCATAGATTTTCATTGGAGAGTGACGAATAGTTCTATTAAGTAAATTTCTGAGAGCGATATAATCTTCATCAACTATTACCAGGCAAGTTCACATTTGACCATACTTTTAATTACCTATGTTTTTTTATCTGCACTTAGTCCGTCGTAGTAGGAATGCATGGTAGGAAAATTTATGCAGGTTGGCTACGTTTTTACCTAGTAGTTCATTGGGGTAGGTTTGAACCATATAGCTTTGTCACCACCGTGTAAGTTTAATTTTGCCTCGCCAATGTAGACGTGGATTGGGAAGTGTTCATTGTGAGAGATGAGTGACAAAGTAGTAAGTAGGACCAAGATAACTTAATGAACTACCTGGGTGGAGGTTTGGTTTGAATGGTGGCGAAGTACAGTGGGAGCATGCATGGGAAATCCATGGTGGTGCACCACTAGTGGTCCGTCCGCCCAGGCTCAAAGAGATCAATCGTATTCTCATGTCTAGAAACTTACGTGTGCAGCCACAAGCCAATATGGGCTCTGGCTTAGTTGAGTAGTTAGTGTGACCCCTTCCGGGATGGGCTAGCAGATGTAGAATGAGTAGGTGTACCGGCCTATCCGTGGGTTAAGGGGAAATACTTTCGAAAGACTATGTCTCGGTCATCCTGTTCTCAAACACCAGGCAGTGTGAGAATTTCAAGGGAGGCGATCGAGTCTTGTGGGGAAAAGTGCGAAAACCTCTGCAGAGTGTTAAAACCTAATCGATTACCCGTGTCCCCGGTTACGGACAACTTGAGCATCTAGTAGTGGAAATGCTGGGAGATCTCATCACTCTTAATTAAACAGTTGGGATTTAAATGAAACTTTGGGAATGGATTGAGTTGGGTTTGCCAACTCATCCTATGCTATATTGTAGTAGTAGAATAATATCTTTTATTCTAGGGAAAAACTAGCTTTATGCAAAAACTAAACTTAGAGCTTTCCACCAGCCAAATTGCATGTAAAAATAGGTTCATTATTCTTATGATGTGACTTGCCAGTACATTCAATTACTGACCTACATGGCTGCAACGTCTTATGTTGCAGGAATTTCTACGATGAGTAAGAGTTACGTTGTAGGGTTACGGTCTACACTCAACTTGCCGTTGGCGTTGATGGGACTCCACACCCGTTCCATTGTTTCCGCTGAGATTTATGAGGTATATATTAGTTTTACATTATTTATACATGTGATTGCACTTTGATATATACATTGATGTACGGTGTGTGCCAGCATACCGATCCAGGGATGACACGGATACACATAGGCTTTACCGTTTGAGGTTGGGTCGCTACAAAGAGACTCTCTATCATAAAGATCATGGTGCTACTTTGAAGCACAAGTGTGGAAAAAGGATAGTAGCATTGCCCCTTTTTTATTTCTTTTTATCTTTTTTTGGGCCTTCCTTTTTTTATTTGGCCTTTCTTTTTTTATTTGGGACAATGCTCTATTAATGATGATCATCACACTTCTATTTATTTACAACTCAATGATTACAACTCGATACTAGAACAAAGTATGACTCTATATGAATGCCTCTAGTGGTGTAATGGGAAGGGCAATGAATCAAGAGTGACATGTATGAAAAAATTATGAACGGCGGCTTTGCCACAAATACGATGTCAACTACATGATCATGCAAGGCAATATGACAATGATGATGTGTGTCATGATGAATGGAATGGTGGAAAGTTGCATGGCAATATATCTCGGAATGGCTATGGAAATGCCATAATAGGTAGGTATGGTGGCTGTTTTGAGGAAGATATAAGGAGGTTTATGTGTGATAGAGCGTATGATATCATGGGGTTTGGATGCACCGATGAAGTTTGCACCAACTCTCAAGGTGAGAAAGGGCAATGCATGGTACCGAAGAGGCTAGCAATGATGGAAGGGTGAGAGTGCGTATAATCCATGGACTCAACATTAGTCATAAAGAACTCACATACTTATTGCAAAAATCTACAAGTCATCAAAAACCAAGCATTACGCGCATGCTCCTAGGGGGATAGATTGGTAGGAAAAGACCATCGCTCGTCCCCGACCGCCACTCATAAGGAAGACAATCAAATAACACCTCATGTTTCAAATTTGTTACACAACGATCACCATACGTGCATGCTACGGGACTTGCAAACTTCAACACAAGTATTTCTCAAATTCATAACTACTCAACTAGCACACTCTAATATTACCACCTTTACATCTCAAAACAATTATGAAGTATCAAAATTCTCCTAGTACTCAATGCACTTTTTATGAAAGTTTTTATTATACCGATCTTGGATGCCTATCATATTAGGACTAAATTCATAACCAAAGCAAATTACCATGCTGTTCTAAAGGACTATCAAAATAATATAAGTGAATCATGAGAGATCAATAATTTCTATAAAATAAAACCACCACCGTGCTCTAAAAGATATAAGCGAAGCACTAGAGCAAAATTATCTCGCTCAAAAGATATAAGTGAAGCACATAGAGTATTCTAATAAATTCTGATTCATGTGTGTCTCTACCAAAAGGTGTGTACAGCAAGGATGATTTTGGTAAACTAAAAAGCAAATACTCAAATCATACAATACGCTCCAAGCAAAACACATATCATGTGGTGAATAAAAATATAGCCTCAAGTAAAGTTACCGATAGAAGAAGACGAAAGAGGGGATGCCTTCCATGGCATCCCCAAGCTTAGGCTTTTGGTTGTCCTTTAATTTTACCTTGGGGTGCCTTGGGCATCCCCAAGCTTAGGCTCTTGCCACTCCTTGTTCCATAATCCATCAAATCTTTACCCAAAACTTGAAAACTTCACAACACAAAACTTAAACAGAAAATCTCATGAGCTCCGTTAGTAAAAGAAAATAAACCACCACTTAAGGTACTGTAATGAACTCATTATTTATTTATATTGGTGTTAAACCTACTGTATTACAACTTCTATATGGTTCATACACTCAAATACTAGCCATAGATTCATCAAAATAAGCAAACAACACACGAAAAACAGAATCTGTCAAAAACAGAATAGTCTGTAGTAATCTGTAGGTTTCGAATACTTATGGAACCCCAAAAATTCTAAAATAAATTTCTGGACGTGAGTAATTTATCTTTTAATTATCTTCAAAAATAATTAACTAAATATCACTCTCCAGTAAAAAATGGCAGCAAATCTCGTGAGCGCTAAAGTTTCTGTTTTTTACAGCAAGATCGCAAAGACTTTCCCCAAGTCTTCCCAAAGGTTCTACTTGGCACAACCACTAATTAAAAGCATAAAACCACATATAAATAGAGTCTAGATGAATTATTTATTTAATAACAGCAAGGAAAAAAATTGGGTTGTCTCCCAACAGGTGCTTTTCTTTAAAGCCTTTTAGCTAGGCAAAAGATTTCAACGATGCTCACATGAAAGACAAGAATTGAAGCACAAAGAGAGCATCATAAAACACGTGACAAACACATCTATGTCTAACATACTTCCTATGCATAGGCATCTTATAGGCAAACAAATTATCAAGGCAAGCAAAAACTAGCATATGCAAGGAAGCGGAAAGAAACAATAACAATCTCAACATAATGAGAGGTAATTTAGTAACATGAACATTTCTACAACCATATTTTCCTCTCTCATAATAATTACATGTAGGATCATAAGAAAATTCAACAATGTAGCTATCACATAAAATATTCTTAACATGATCCACATGCATGCAAAGTTGACACTCTTCCAAAATAGTGGGATTAACATTAACTAAAGTCATCACATCTCCAAACCCACTTTTATCAAAAACTTCATAAGATTGAACATTCTCCAAATATGTGGGATATAAAGTTGACACTCTTCCAAACCCACTTTCAATATTATTGCATAAAATCAATCTCATATTCATCATGGGGCTTAAATAAATTTTCGATATCAAAAGAAGAATCACCCCAATCATGATAATTGCAACAAGTAGTAGACATAGCAAAACTAGCATCCCAAAACTTAGGGTTTTGCATATTATAAGCACATTTGACATTAATAGAATTTATACTATCATCATTGCAATCATGCTTTTTATTCAAGGATCCATTGTGAATCACTCCATAAAGTACTTCATCACAATTTTTCAGATTCACGAATTTCAAGCAAAACTTCATAAAGATAATCTAGTGCAAAAAACTCACTAGCAATTGGTTCATCATAATTGGATCTCTTAAAAAGATTAGCAAGTGGATGAGGATCCATAGATATTAGGTTCTCCGTTTAGCAATAAATAAACAACTATTCCAACCAAACGAGCCAAGTAAGACATCAAAGAAAATGGGAAAGAGGCGAACGGAAAAGAGGGCGAATAAAACGGCAAAGGTGAAGTGGGGGAGAGGAAAATGAGAGGCAAATGGAAAATAATGTAATGCGAGGGACAAGAGTTTGTGATGGGTACTTGGTATGTCTTGACTTGTGCGTAGATCTCCCCGGCAACGGCGCCAGAAATGGCTTGTTGACGGGAGATCAAATCTTGACTTGACTTGGTGCAACCTCCCTGGCAACGGCGCCAGAAATCCTTCTTGCTACCTCTTGAGCACTGCGTTGGTTTCTCCTTGAAGAGGAAAGGGTGATACAACAAAGTAGCGTAAGTATTTCCCTCATTTTTTGAGAACCAAGGTATCAATCTAGTAGGAGACTACACGCAAGTCCCTCGTACCTACACAAACAAATAAGAACCTCGCAACCAACGCGATAAAGGGGTTGTCAATCCCTTCACGGTCACTTACGAGAGTGAGATCTGACAGAGATAATAATGATAAGATAAATATTTTTGGTATTTTTATGATATAGATTGGAAAATAAAGATTGCAAAATATATGGTAATAGAAAATAGCTTGTTGACGGTAGATTAATATAAAGGAGAATAGACCCGGGGGCCATAGGTTTCACTAGTGGCTTCTCTCAAGATAGCATAAGTATTACGGTGGGTAAACAAATTACTATCAAGCAATTGATAGAAAAGTGAATAATTATGAGAATATCTAGGCATGATCATGTATATAGGCATCACGTCTGTGACAAGTAGACCGACTCCTGCCTGCATCTACTACTATTAGTCCACACATCGCCCGCTATCCAACATGCATCTAGAGTATTAAGTTCATAAGAACAGAGTAACACATTAGGTAAGATGACATGATGTAGAGGGATAAACTCAAGCAATATGATATAAACCCCATCTTTTTATCCTCGATGGCAACAATACAATACGTGTCGTTTCCCTTTCTGTCACTTGGATCGAGCACCGCAAGATTGAACCCAAAGCTAAGCACTTCTCCCATTGCAAGAAAGACCAATCTAGTAGGCCAAACCAAACTGATAATTCGAAGAGACTTGAAAAGATAACCAATCATACATAAAAGATTTCAGAGAAGAATCAAATATTGTTCATAGATAGACTTGATCATAAACCCACAATTCATCGGATCTCGACATACACACCGCAAAAAGAGTTACATCGAATAGATCTCCAAGAAGATCGAGGAGAACTTTGTATTGAGATTCAAAGAGAGAGAAGAAGCCATCTAGCTAATAGCTATGGACCCGAAGGTCTGACATAAACTACTCACACATCATCGGAGGGCCATGGAGTTGATGTAGAGGCCCTCCATGATCGATGCCCCCTCTGGCGGAGCTCCGAAAAAGGCCCCAAGATGGGATCTCTTGGGTACAGAAGGTTGCGGCAGTGGAAATAGGGTTTCGTGGTGCTCCTGGATGTTTTCGGGGTATATGAATATATATAGGAAGAAGATGTAGGTCGGTGGAGCCACGAGGGGCCCATGAGGGGGGAGGGCGCGCCCAGGGGGTAGGCGCGCTCCCCTGCCTCGTGGACTCCTCGTTGGTTGCTTGACATCCACTCCAAGTCCCCTGGATCACGTTTGTTCCAAAAATAACTCTCCTGAAGGTTTTATTCCGTTTGGATTCCGTTTGATATTCCTTTTCTGCGAAACACTGAAATAGGCAAAAAACAACAATTTGCACCGGGCCTCGGGTTAGTAGGTTAGTCCCAAAAATAATATAAAAGTGTAAAATAAAGCCCATTAACATCCAAAACAAATAATATAATAGCATGGAACAATAAAAAATTATAGATATGTTGGAGACGTATCACCTTGCACGTTGGTCCACAAAGCAGGGCCGTAGGGAGGACGAACACAGCAGGGCGGCTTAATTGATTTTGCGGGCCCAATGTGAAACTCATGATGCACCAACAGGTCTTGAGACACCCCATGCGTGGATAATTTTGAAACTTGGAGCAAAGTCTAGAGCTTGTGGTCTTATGCACTTGGACGTTGCATGCATGATGGATGGATTGACAAGGAACATGCATGCAATTAGTTTTCCTTCTTGTGAATGTAACGTGCATGCATCTCCATCTCCCATCTCTAAGTGAGCATCTCTCCTTGACTCTCTGATCCCTTCGTTCCTGAGTACAAGTAAATCCAAAATGAAAGCAACATCGATTTCTTACGAAATAAATTAGATGTACCGAGAAACAAAAGTAACCGATGGTTTAATCGGTGTGTACATGCTCTAGTCATAGGTCCATGTCAAATGATTGAAAAATATTTCATATAATATTTATGGACATCTCTATGATAACTTATGTCCACATCATCCTCCCTTTCTTGAAAACAAAGCCGTCCTCGGCTTGCATTTATCTGGAACACACAATAGAGCAAAGCAAAAATACATGCAACGTATATAGGCTGTTCCAAAGGCGTTAGCTCATGAGGGTGTGATATATTTGTAATAGCACCATTAGGAATATCATGATAAGTATCCCACACAGAGTCTATACATGAATTATGGGGACACAAATGAACTATGTGAGCATGCAGTATGTCCAGTTCAGAAGTTGGAACACTCAAGGGAAAAATCTCAGAATTGACAGTAAGCATACTATGCGTAGCATGATCCATTGATTTAGCTTTCCCATCATTTAGTATTTCATCAAGAGTCATAGGAAGCAAGTTAATGGTTTTTTCCTTCGAACATGAGAGTATATGAATTTGTTATACCATGATGGGTCACACTATTATTATATTGCCAAGGTCGACCTAACAATAAATAACAAGCTTGCATAGGTACAACATCACAGTCAACATAATCATCATATGAACCAAGTGTAAAATGTACTCTCACATGACGTGTTACCTTCTACTTACCACAGTCGTTGAACCATTGAATGTAATATGGATGGGGGTGTATCGTAGTTGTGAGGCAAAGCTTCTCTACCATCTCTGTACTCGCCAAATTATTGCAGCTCCCACCATCAATGATCACACGAACTGAATGCCCTTTGACAACAAACTTAGTTTGAAAAAGATTATGGCATTGATGTAACTCAGCATGCCCCACCTGGGCACTAAGTACCCGCATGGTTACAAGGCTTGGGTACTAATCTGCCATATCAACATTAATATGTATGTCCTCCGTGTCATGCTCCTTAGTGTCACCTACATTATTAGTGGCAAGCATAGCACGAGTATCTTCATCCAAATCACTAGCAAAGGAGTACTCACCATCTTCCCGCACAATGAATGTTCGTTTATTTGGGCAGTTCTTCATCAAGTGCCTACCACCTTTGCATATATGATACTTCATGTCCCTTGTGCGTCCAGAAGAAGTGGTGGGTGCTAGAGACAATGTTTTCGAACCCTCACTACTAAAAAAAATACACTTTCGTGATGATACGTGTTTGTCACAATATGTCACGTTTTCTGTCATGCATGTACATCCATGACAATTTTATGACAGAATCAAGATAGTCATACCTGTGTTGTCATAGAAGTGTTCCATGACATTACCAAAATTATCATCACGGAAGTGTCCACTTCCATGACGATAAATCATGCGTCATAGAAGTGCTTTCGTCAAGGGTGACCGACACGTGGCATCCACCATAACGGGTCGCCGTTAAGCTACCGTGTTCCGGTTTGGATCCGGTAACCCGTTAACAGCCCCGACCAATGGGGATTTTCCACGTGTAAAATTCTCATTCGTCGGATAATGCACGTGTCAGCTCATCGTTGGGACAAATGTCATACCTACAATGGACGGAAGACGCCTATGATACGTCAACACGTGGCACGACCCAATAGTGGCCCATTTAAGGTGAAAAGGCCGGCCCAGCTAAAGGCCCACGATATTTTTTCAGACACTAGTGGGCTGGCCCGTTAACAACCTGTCATGTTTTGGGTCAAATTGAGGCCCATATCAGATCAGGCCCGTTCACGGCCTACCGTGTTTTGGGCCAAATTATGGCTCATACTAGATCAGGCCCGTTAACAGGCCACTATTCTTTTGGGACCATTCTAAGCCAGGTTTGTATTTCAGCCTGTTAAATGCCCGTTTAACAGTTCGGCTCGATAATAGTTTCGGCCTGTTAGTGGCTTGTGGTGCATCTGGGACGTTGTCAGCCCGGTTTAACTTTAGGCCATTTAACAGCCCATGCAGAAACTGAGCTATTTCTTCTCCGAAGTAACTTTAGGCCACTTAACGGCATGTAGTCTTCGTGGATAAATTTCAGCCCAATTGGCCTATCGGCCTGTTAATGGCCCGTGTAATAGTTGGGCCTAATTACAACCGGCGTTGAATCTGGCCTGCTTACAGCCCATCCGATAATGTCCCATGACACTATTGGGCCTACACCCGCGTTGATACCGTCCTGCTTAAAGCCCATAATTTTATTGGGCCAAAATAGGCCCGAGATATATTTTGGCCTGTTAATGGCTCGTCCTATTTGGGCCAAACATGGGCCTTAGGGATTTTCGGCCTGTATTGGCCTGTGAATTTTTCGGCTCAACGCTAGCCCATCTAGTTTTTAGCCTGTTAAAATCCCATGGTATTCTCTGGCCCAGCTGGCCAGAACTTTACTCGGCATGTTAAAGGCGGAAAACTACTATACGTTTAGACCTGCTAATGGCCCAAGATGATTATAGGCCCACGTTTTGGCCCATATGAGTAACTGATACGTCTCCAACATATCTACTTTTCCTAACGCCTTTCCCCTTGCTTTG
The DNA here is from genome assembly GCF_002162155.2 of Triticum dicoccoides. Taxonomy (NCBI): domain Eukaryota; kingdom Viridiplantae; phylum Streptophyta; class Magnoliopsida; order Poales; family Poaceae; genus Triticum; species Triticum dicoccoides. Next base: position 540,428,325 of record NC_041382.1, read on the forward strand.
GACTCTAATTTGCATGATTTGAATGAAACTAACCCCGGACTAATGCTGTTTCAGCAAAACTATCATGGTGTTGTTTTTGTGCAGAAATAAAAGTTCGGAATGGAACGAAACTTTGCGAGGATTTTTTATATCAATAATAGGAATTTCTGGAGCCAAGACTCACCAGAGGGGGGCACCTGGGTGAGCACAACCCACCAGGGCACGCCCCCCTCTCCTGTCGCGCCGAGGTGGGTTGTGCCCACCTGGTGGCCCCGCAGACCCCGAAACCGACGCTATAAAATCCTATTTTTCTAGGGGAAAAATCAGGGAGAAAGAATTATCGCGATCAATGAGACAGAGCCACCGCCACCTTCTTTTCTTCCTCGGGAGGCTAGATCTGGAGTCTGTTTGGGGCTCCAGAGAGGGGGATCTTCGTTTTTCGTCATCACCAACCCTTCTCCATCGCCAATTCCATGATGTTTCCCACCGGGAGTGAGTAATTCCTTCGTAGGCTCGCTGGTCAGTGAGGAGTTGGATGAGATTCATCATGTAATCGAGTTAGTTTTGTTAGGGCTTGATCCCTAGTATCCACTATGTTCTAAGATTGATGTTGCTATGACTTTGCCATGCTTAATTCTTGTCACTTTGGGCCCAGGTGCCATGATTTCGGATCTGAACCGATTTATGTTATCACCATTATATCCATGTTCTAGATCCGATCTTGAAAGTTATAGTCACCTACTATGTGTTATAATCCGGCAACCCCGGAGTGACAATAACCAGGACCACTCTCGGCGATGAGCGTAGTTTGAGGAGTTCATGTATTCACTATGTGTTAATGCTTTGTTTTGGTTCTCTATTAAAAGGAGGCCTTAATATCCCTTAGTTTCCAATATGGACCCCGCTGCCACGGAAGGGTAGGACAAAAGATGTCATGCAAGTTCTTTCCATAAGCACGTATGACTATTTACGGAATACATGCCTACATTATATCGACGAACTGGAGCTAGTGCCATATCGCCCTAGGTTATAACCGTCTCATGATGAATATCATCCAACAAGTCACCGATCCAATGCCTACGAATTTATCTTATATTGTTCTTGCTAAGTTACTACTACTATCATCACTGTTACACTTCCTAAAAAACTATTGCTATCATTGTTACCGTTTCCTTTACTGCTACTACTATTATCAAAACTATCATATTACTTTGCTACTGATCACGTTGCTGCAGATAATTAATCTCCAGGTGTGGTTGAATTGACAACTTAGCTGCTAATACCTTCAAATATTCTTTGGCTCCCCTTGCGTCGAATCTATAAATTTGGGTTGAATACTCTACCCTCGAAAACTGTTGCGATCCCCTATACTTGTCGGTTATCAAGACCTTTTTCTGGCGCCGTTGCTGGGGAGCATAGCTATATTTCTTGAGTCACTTGGGATTATTATCATATTATCACTATGAAGAATTTGAAGGATGCCAAGACTAAGATTTTTCCCTCAAAGATGAGGGGAGGTAAGGAACTGCCATCCAGTTCTGCTTTAGATTCACCTTCTATTATAAGTAAACTTGAACACCACCACATGCTATCAATTCTAATATGTCGTAAGTTATTGATGATGCTCTTCTGCTATGGATAATGCTTATGATGATGCTAGTACCTTGCTTGATAATGATGATGTGCCACTTGGTGAATTTCTTGATAAACAAATTGCTCAAGTTATACAATATGATGTTGTTGAATTTTATGATGAGCTTGAAGCTGGAACTCCTGAAACACCTGCTAGAACTAGCCCTCCTAGATATGAATTGCCTAAGGTATCGGAAGGTTATGTTATGAGTGAATAAACAACTAGAGATATTCTTGCTTGTAGAGATAGAGATGATCTAGAGAAATTATTATGCAAGTATAAAGAAAAATCTTTGAATGCTAGAATGAAATGTGATCCTAAGTTTGCTACTTCACCTATATTTATTGATGATAAGGATTATGAATTCTCTATCGACCCAGAGTTAATTACTTTGGTTGAATCTGATCCTTTCCATGGTTATGAAACTGAAACTGTTGTGGCACATCTTACTAAGTTGAATGACATAGCCACTCTTTTTACTCATGATGAGAAAACTCGCTACTACTTTATTCTCAAATTGTTTCCTTTCTCATTAAAGGTTGATGCTAAATCTTGGTACAATACTCTTGCTCCTGGTTGTGTGCATAGTCCCTAGGATACAATTTATTACTTCTCTGAAAAATATTTCCCAGCTCATAAGAAACAAGCTGCCTTGCAGGAAATATTTAACTTTGTTCAAATTAACGAAGAGAGTCTCCCACAAGCTTGGGGGAGGCTTTGCCAATTACTTAATGCTTTGCCTAATCATCCTCTTAAGAAAAATGAAATACTTGATATCTTCTATAATTGACTAACCGATGCTTCTAGGGACTTCCTAGATAGTTGTGATGGTTGTGTTTTGAGGGAACGAACTATTGGACAAGCTGAAGAATTATTGAATAATATATTGAAAAATTATGATGATTGGACTCTTCCTAAACCACCGCCTAAACCCACTCCGAAGAAGAGGGGTATATTATATCTCAATCCTGAAGATATGCAAGAGGCAAATAAATCTATGAAGGAAAAAGGTCTTAAAGCCGAGGATGTTAAAATTTTATCTCCTATTGAAGAAATACATGGGCTTAATACACCACCACCTCCTAAGGTGGTAGAGGTAAATTCTATTATGAAATTCAATGATAATTATAATCCTCACAATATGCATCCTAGCCAATGCCTTTATGAGTTTCAAAATTATATTAGAAAACAAGATCACTTCAATGCAAATGTTATGAAACAATTGAAATGCAATTCTGATATGATTGCTCGCTTCAGTGGCTTGTTATTTAGAATATCAAATGATGTTAGAGGTGTTGCAAAGCATGCTTCTATGGTTCAAACTCAGTTAGAACAAGTTGCTAAATCTCAAAGAGAGTTGCTTGATGAAATGAATAATAATATGCATGACTTTGCTGTTAGAGTTGCAACTAGAGGAGGTAAAAATGACTCAGGAACCACTTTATCCTGAGGGACACCCAAAAAGAATTGAACAACATTCACAAAGAGCCAACACTACTGCACCTAGTTCTTCTAAAAATAAAAAGAAAAAGAAAAAGAAAAAGAAAAAGAAGAATGATCCTAGTGAACCTGAAATAGAGAAACCTCCTAATAATGATAATGAAACTTCTATCTTTGATGCTGAAACTCAGTCTGGTAATGAACATCCACCTAGTGATAATGAAAAAGATAATGCTGATGTTCATGAAGACTCTCAACCAAATAATAAAGAACTAGACAATGATGTTGAGATAGAACCACCTGTTGATCTTGATAACCCACAACCTAAGAATAAAAGGTATGATAAAAGAGACTTCATTGCTAGAGAACACGGTAAAGAAAGAGAACCGTGGGTTCAAAAACCAATGCCTTTTCCACCTAAGTCAACTAAAAAGAATGATGAAGAAGAATTTGAACGCTTTGCTGAAATGCTGAGGCCAATCTTTTTGCGTACTCGCTTGACTGATATCTTGAAAATGCCTCCTTATGGAAAGTATATGAAAGACATCATCACAAATAAGAGAAAAATACCGGAAGCTGAAATCTCCACTATGCTTGCTAATTATACTTTTAAAGATGGAGTACCTAAAAAACTTGGAGATCCGGGAATACCAACTATACATTGCTCCATCAAGAAGAATTATGTGAAAACTGCTTTGTGTGATTTAGGAGCTGGTGTTAGTGTTATGCCTTTCTCTTTATATAAAAGACTTGATTTGAATAAACTCACGCCTACTGAAATATCTTTGCAAATGGCTGATAAATCAACTGCCATACCTATCGGTATTTGTGAGGATGTGCCCATTGTTGTTGCTAATGTTACTATTTTGACCGACTTTGTTATACTTGAGATGCCCAAGGACGACAACATGTCGATTATCCTTGGTAGACCCTTCTTGAATACTGTAGGGGCTGTTATTGATTGCAATAAAAGCAAGGTCACTTTTCATATTAATAGTAATGAGCATACTGTGCACTTTCCGAAGAAACAATTCCAATTGAATGGTATTAATGTTATTGAAAAATCCCCGACAATCACTATTGGAAGTTTTCAAATACCTCTACCTACTGTAAAAAAGAAATATGAAATGCTTATTGTTGGGGACATTCATATACCCATTTAGGTAACTTAGTGATTTACGAAAGTTCTTCGGTTTCATGCTAATCGAAAGTGGTTGTTAATAAGACTTGATCAACCTTATTAATGGATCATTTTTGAGTTGTATGAAGTTGATGAATTTAGTAAGCACTACTTTTTGTCCCTACTTTTTATTCTCTATTTTTGTTAGTTAAATAAAATAAAATGTCTTGTTTGGTCTGTTTTCTGATTTTCCCGTGCAATAAAAAATGATCCAAAAATAAAAGTTCTCGGAATGCCCTGAAAATTTTATATGATTTTTTCTGAATATTTAAGAATTTTTGGTGCAAATAACATCAAAGGAAGGTGGTGCGCCAGGACCCCCAGGTGCGCCCTGGTGGGTTGTGGTCCCCACGTGCCCCCCCTCACTTATCTCTTTACACCACATCATCACTTACCTCCAAAAAAAAATCTCCATTGCTCTCTCTTCCGTGTTCTTGCTCTCAAACCCGTTGATTTCAATCTCTTTGCTCGAAGCTCCGTTTCCGAAACTGTTTCGGGGGATTGTTGCTTGGTATGTGACCCCACCATTTGTCCAATTAGTTTTTGTTTTAGTGGTTTATATTTTGAATAATTAGCTACTCTTGGTGCTGCCATAGATGAGCTTGCATGTTGAATTCTTAGTGTTCTAAGTAGTTTGAATGCTTGCTTTGGCCTCCATGTATCCCTATGAGTAGTTGGTATCATTTTTGTGAATTTTTGTTGAGAAAATTTTGTGGGCTAATAAATTTCAGAATTTTGTTCATAGGAAAACCATGAATATCTTCAGGAAGTTGGGCTCCAAGAAGAACTCCAAGGGTGTTATTAGGGAGTCCTCTGATAGTGATCTTCATCCTCGGAGGTTGGTGGAAGTACGCCCGTGTGAATGGCTGCACACCCCATTCTTGGAAGAGGCTGGATTCTTCAGGAGTTCATGCAATATGCTGCTAATGTAGGCCTCACCGACTTCATCGCAGATGAGTGTGAACAACACCAAATCCTCACAAACATCTTTGTTCAGAGCTTTACTTTCCTGCCTAGGAATAATCCTCCTGAAGTGAGCTTTGATTTATATGCTGAAAACCATCAGATACCACTTACTGAATTTTGTAACATATGCATGATCCCTTCTGATGGGAGCTTGGACGAGCCTAGGCCGGCTGAGTTTGAGGCTTTTTATCGCACTTTGACAGTGGGAGATGAGAGAGGGGTGTCAGCTATCACTGCCGCTGGTTTGCATTTTCCTGTGGTTCACTACTTTGCTCTTTTCATTGCAAAATGCTTGCTTGCTAGGGAGAAGGTGGGTGCACTCAGCTCACCAGACCTTGTTGTTTTGCATCGCGCATTAGAGGGCGATAAAACTTATAGCTTGGGAGCTATTGTGGCTCGTCGCCTCCACCTTAATAAATCAAAAGGTAAAATTCATGGTGGGATTTATGCTACTCGTTTGGCGGCTCACTTCGAGGTTGAGATACACACTCATGATTATCCTCTGACCAAGGTTTACCTAGACCATGCTGCCATGGATCACCACCATTTCACTGATAAAGAGTCTCCTAACATTCCTATTCCTTATAACCTAGTTTTTCACATTGAAACTCGTGATATTATTCCATTGCCTCCTCCTGCTTTGTTTGATTCTGTTGCCAGGGGCGGATATAGGATCATGCCTGCGGACATCATCGCCTACCGGAACGCTCAGGCTGCTGCAGAGGCAGAGGAGGAGCCTCCGCAGTGGGATCAGTGGATGCCCGCTCCTCAATATCCCTACTACCATCCAGACTTCTGATCGATTACCAAGTTAGGCCAAAAGCCTAAGCTTCGGGGAGTATGTGTTCTCACCAACGTTACATTCATGTCCACTTATTAATCTTGTCGGTGTTCACACTTTTTCATTGTATCATCCATGTTTAAATTTTACTCTTTTCTTGCTTTCTTCTTGTGTGTTTGAAAAACTTTAGAAAAAACAAAAAATAGTTGTAGCTAGTTTACTTTCCACGCATGCTTAGTTGTAGTATTAAAAAGAAAACCCAAAAAGATTTCCTTGTTCTTCTTTTGCTTGTTGGTAGTTTTCCCGTGTAAATAGTTTTTCTCGCTTTTGCTTTTCCCTTTTATTTGCTTGTTCAAGAAAACCAAAAACTCCAAAAATATTTTAGTGTGTTTCTCTGAATTTCTTTTCCTTTTATTCGAGTTGTACCGAGGAGAAGACCATGATGAAAATGTTGAGTGGCTCTCATATGAATAATTGTTTAACTAATAAAGAGCCCATTTTACCTTGTCTTCTCCTGTTGAATAAAATATTTGCAGATTCCAGCTTAGTCCATGGCACTCTTGCACTATGATTATTTTCATATCGTTTGGTCGTGCAAGTGAAAGGCAATAATGATGATATTCGATAAACTGGTTGTGGCAGAGAGAAACTGGTATGAACTTGACTTGTTCTGTTTGCGTAAATATGTTTAACCTAGTATCCATGATTCAGCCCATTATGATTAAACATGTTTGCAATGATAATTAGAGATTATAGTTTCTCATGCCATGCATAAGTAGTTGGGAGTAGATAATGATTTATCTTGGATATCAACATTGCGTTAAAATGATTGTGATGAAGTATGATGATATGGTATCCCCCTCTGAATGTTCGAGTGGCTTGACTTGGCATATGTTCATGCATGTAGTTGAATCAAAACCAACATAGCCTCTATGATATTTATGTTCATGGTGTTCATATCCTACTCATGCTAGTGTCCAATGTTACTTATGCACAATGCATGATCATGATCGTTGTTGCTCTCTAGCTGGCCGCTTCTCAATCTAATTGCTAGCCTTCGCCTGTACTAAGTGGGGATTCTGCTTGTACATCAAAAACCTTGAACCCAAAGTTATTCCAGATGAGTCCACCATACATACCTATATGCGGTATTACCCTACCATCCTAAGTAAATTTGCATGTGCCACCTCTAAACAACTTCTAAAAATATATCCTTTTTGTGTGCTTGGATGGTTCATGGAACGACTGGAGGTAGTCGGTATCTTCCATGATAAGCGGGTTATTCTCATGTCGAGTGTTTATTCACTCGCCATCGCACAAGAAAAGGGCGGTATTAGGGATGCCCAGTCCCAAACTACAAAATACAAAAAGAGTTAATCGCTCGAATAATCAAACAAAAACTCCCAATGGAGTCAAAACATTTACTTTTTATCGCTTGGGAACCACCACTAGCTTGTTTAGCATGCGAGATATTGATAAATGATAGTCGTGAAGTAAATGAGAAGGGTGCATGTCTCAAAATACCATTTAACTCTGTTTTAAAACTTGAGCTCTGGCACCTCTGCAAATCACTGCTTCCCTCTGCGAAGGGACTATCTATTTACTTTTATGTTGTGTCATCACCTTCTAAAACAAGCGCTAGAACCTGGGAGCACAGCTCTCATGACTTATGCATTGTGTGTAGCTAATGTTGGGTGCATCATGACTGGATCTTTTCTACCATGAATTACAATGTTTAGTCGCTGCTTGGACTTTGGAGGTGCTTTGCATTTATGTTTTGCGGTCTCAGAAAGGGCTAGCGAGATACCACTATTGTCATATTATATCATGGTTGTTTTGATAACGTGTTGCCGTTTGAGATGTCTTATTATTGCTCGCTAGCTGATTATGTCATTGATATGAGTTAATGTAATCTTTAGGAGTTATCGTGGGCATGGTTAGTTATAATATTGGCTGAAAACCTGGGTGTTGTTTAAGCTTATTTATGCAAACAAGAGCAAAAGAGTTCGTAAAAGTTTTTCTTTTTCATTTTTAGTTTATCAACTGAATTGCTTGAGGACAAGCAAAGGTTTAAGCTTGGGGGAGTTGATACATCTCCAACGTATCTACTTTTCCTAACGCTTTTCCTCTTGTTTTGGACTCTAATTTGCATGATTTGAATTAAACTAACCCGGACTGGCGCTGTTTTCAGCAGAACTACCATGGTGTTGCTTTTGTGCAGAAATAAAAGTTCTCGGAATGGAATGAAACTGTGCGAGGATTTTTTATATCAATAATAAGAATTTCTGGAGTCAAGACCCACCATAGGGGGCACCTAGGTGAGCACAACCCACTAGGGCGCACCCCGCTCTCCTGGCGCGCCCAGGTGTGTTGTGCCCACCTGGTGGCCCCGCAGACCTTGAAACCAATGCTATAAAATCCTATTTTTCTAGAAAATAATCAAGGAGAAAGAATTATCGCGATCCATGAGATGGAGCCACCGCCACCTTCTGTTCTTCCTCAGGAGGCCAGATCTAGAGTCCGTTTGGGGCTCTGGAGAGCGGGATCTTCGTTCTTCGTCATCACCAACCCTTCTCCATCGCCAGTTCCATGATGCTCCCCACCGGGATTGAGTAATTCCTTTGTAGGCTCGCTGGTTGGTGAGGAGTTGGATGAGATTCATCATGTAATTGAGTTAGTTTTGTTAGGGCTTGATCCCTAGTATCCACTATGTTGTAAGATTGATGTTGCTATGACTTTGCCATGCTTAATGCTTGTCACTTTGGGCCTAGGTGCCATGATTTCAGATCTGAATTGTTTATGTTATCACCATTATATCCATGTTCTAGATCCGATCTTGCAAGTTATAGTCAGCTACTACGTGTTATGATCTGGCAACCCCTGAGTGACAATAACCGGGACCACTCCCGGTGATGACCGTAGTGTGATGTATTCACTATGTTAATGCTTTGTTTCGGTTCTCTATTAAAAGGAGGCCTTAATATCCCTTAGTTTCCAATATGGACCCCGCTGCCACGGAAGGGTAGGACAAAAGATGTCATGCAAGTTCTTTCCATAAGCACGTATGACTATTTACGGAATACATGCCTACATTATATCGACAAACTGGAGCTAGTGCCTTATCGCCCTAGGTTATAACTGTCTCATGATGAATATCATCCAAGAAGTCACCAATCCAATGCCTACGAATTTATCTTATATTGTTCTTGCTAAGTTACTACTGCTAGCATCACTATTACACTTGCTACAAAACTATTGCTATCACTGTTACCGTTACCATTACTGCTACTACTATTATCAAAACTATCATATTACTTTGCTACTGATCACGTTGCTGTAGATAATTAATCTCCAAGTGTGGTTGAATTGACAACTCAGCTGCTAATACCTTCAAATATTCTTTGGCTCCCCTTGTGTCGAATCTATAAATTTGGGTTGAATACTGTACCCTCGAAAACTGTTGCGATCCCCTATACTTGTGGGTTATCACACACCACCCCCACTGCAAACAAGCACACTTTGTCTCCTTGTGAACCACTCTCCTCTTTCTATCTCTTCCACATGCAGACCCGCCCAACACCTTCCCTATATACATATAGGTCGTCACTCTTTCCATAGCTCCCTAATGTATCATCATTCTCAAGCTCGCACGTTGTTCTCTACACCATCTATTCTATATCTCTCATGAAGTCCCTATCACACACACGATGACTCGCTTCCCTTGTGTATCTGTACATAGGCCACTTTCAAACAACATCAACATTGTCTCCCTATCTATACACCACTTCTGCACACAAACGACCCCTCCCCCCCCCTCTCTCTCTCTCTCTCTCTCTTTCTCGCTCCCACACCCCTCTCCCACACACACTCGACGTCTCTTCCAAATAGTCTGCTCCCTGCACGCACCCATGCTATCCCACTACTACACATGCCTTTGTCTCTCTTTGACACATATGTCACACCATTCCCCCTTCCCTATACTAGGTTTCCTTCATTAGTGGTCTCTCTTCTCCACATACACCCCCCACACACACACACACGCGTGCACAAACACACACAGACACGCACAAACACCCATCTATCTGGATCCTTCTTTGAACGCGAGGTGTCGTACGTTTGGTACTTGATCGGTTGGATTGTGAAGAAGTTCAACTACATCAACTGTGTTAATAAATGCTTCCGCTTGCGGTCTACGAGGGTATGTAGACACACTCTCCCCTCTCGTAGCTATGCATCTCCATGGATAGATCTTGCAAGTGCATAGAATTTTTTTTGTTTTCCATGCAACGTTCCCCAATAGTGTTATCAGAGCCAGGTCTATGCATAGTTGATATGCACAAGTAGAACACAAAGGAGTTGTGGGTGCTGATAGTCATACTTCTTACCACCAACGTCTTATTTTGATTTGGTGGTATTGTGGGATGAAGCGCCTGGAACAACCTTACATGTCCACGCACATGAGACTGGTTGCACCGACTGACATGCAACTTTTTTGCATAAAGGTGGATCGCGGGTGTCTGTTTCTCCTGCTTTAGTTGAATTGAATTTGACTATGGCCGGTCCTTGAAAAAGGTTAAAATAGCAAACTTGATAATCACTGTTGCGGTTTTTGCGTAGTTAAGAATGGTTCTTGCTAGAAGCCCGTAGCAGCCACGTAAACTTGCAACAACACAGTAGAAGACGTCTAACTTGTTTTTGCAGGGCATGTTGTCATATGATATGGTCAAGACGTGATGTGATATACATTGTTGTATGAGATAATCATGTTTTGTAATATCGACAACTGGCAAGAGCCTTAGGGTTGTGTCTTAATTATTGTATGAAATGCAAGTGCCATGTAATTGCTTTACTTTATCGCTATGCATTAGCAATAGTTGTAGAAGCAATAGTTGGCGAGACGACCCCGACGTAATGATGGAGATCAAGGTGTCGAGCTGGTGACGAAGGAGATCATGATGATGCTTTGGAGATGGAGATCAAAAGCACATGATGATGATGGCCATATCATGTCACATATTTTGATTGCATGTGATGTTTATCCTTTATGCATCTTATTTTGCTTCGAACAACGGTAGCACTATAAGATGATCCCTTCACTAAATTTCAAGATAAAAGTGTTCTCCCCGAGTGTGCACCATTGTCAAAGTCCATCATTTTGTAGCACCTAGTGATGATCGGGTGTGATAGACTCTACGTTCACATACAGCGGGTGTAAGGCAGTTTTGCACACACATAATACTTGGGTGAAACTTGACAAGCCTAGCATGTACATATATGGTCTCGGAACACTAGAGACCGAAAGGTCCAACTTGAGTCATATAGTAGATATGATCAACATAGAGATGTTCACCATTGAGGACTACCCCATCTCATGTGATGATCGGACATGGGTTAGTTGATTTGGATCATGTATCACTTAGATAACTTGAGGTATGTTTATTTAAGTGGGAGTTCATTATTAATTTGATTAATTGACCTTAATTTATCATGAACTTAGTCCTGATAGTATTTGCATATCTATGTTGTAGATCAATGGCCCGTGCTACCATTCCCCTAAATTTTAATGCATTCCTAGAGAAAGTTAAGTTGAAAGATGATGGTAGCAACTACACGGAATGGGTCCGTAACTTGAGGATTATCCTCATTTCTACACAGAAAAATTATTTTCTTGATGCACCGCTAGGTGACAGACTTGCCGCAGGAGCTACTGCAGATGTTATGAACGTCTGGCAGACTCGATCTGATGACTACTCGATAGTTCAGTGTGCCATGCTTTACGACTTAGAACCGGGACTTCAAAGACGTTTTGAACATCATAGAGTATATGAGATGTTCCGAGAGCTGAAGTTGATATTTCAAGCTAATGCCCAGATTGAGTGATATGAAGTCTCCAACAAGTTCTATAGCTGCAAGATGGAGGAGAATAGTTATATCAGTGAACAGATACTCAAAATGTCTGGGTATCATAACCACTTGACTCAGATGGGGATTGATCTTCCAGTTGAGAGTGTTATTGACAGAGTTCTTCAATCACTGCCACCAAGCTACAAAGGCTTCGTGATCAACTATAATATGCAAAACAATCCCGAGGTCTTTGCAATCCTAAAGGCCATGGAGGTAGAAATCAAGAAGGAGCATCAAGTGTTGACGGTTAACAAGACCACTAGTTTCAAGAAAAAGGGCAAGGGAAAGAAAGGTAACTTCAAGAAGATGGCAACCGAGTTGCCGCTCCCGTGAAGAAGCCCAAAGCTGGATCCAAGCCTGAAACTGAGTGCTTCTACTACAAAGGGAATGGTCACTAGAAGCGGAACTACCCAAATACTTGGCGGATAAGAAGGATGGAAAATTGAACAAAGGTATATTTGATATACATGTTATTGATGTGTACCTTACTAATGCTCGTAGTAGTACCTGGGTATTTGATACTGGTTCAGTTGCTCATATTTGTAACTCGAAATAGGAGCTACAAAATAAATGAAGATTGGCTAAGGACGAGGTGACGATGCGCGTCGGGAATGGTTCCAAGGTCGATGTGATCGCCATCGGCACACTACCTCTACATCTACCTTCGGGATTAGTTTTAGACCTCAATAATTGTTATTTGGTGCCAGCGTTGAGCATGAACATTATATATGGATCTTGTTTATTGTGAGACGATTATTCATTTAAATCAGAGAATAATGGTTGTTCTATTTATATGAGTAATATCGTTTATGGTCATGCACCCTTGATGAATGGTCTATTCTTGTTGAATCTCGATCGTAGTGATATACATATTCGTAATATTGATGCCAAAATATGCAAAGTTGATAATGATAGTGCAACATACTTGTGGCACTGCCATTTTGGTCGTATTGGTGTAAAGCGCATGAAGAAACTCCATGCAGATGGACTTTTGGAATCACTTGATTATGAATCATTTGATACTTGTGAACCATGCCTCATGGGCAAGATGACTAAAACTCTGTTCTCTCGAACAATGGAGTGAGCTAATGAGTTATAGAAAATAATACATACTGATGGATCTGGTCCGATGAGTGTTGAGGCATGCAGTGGCTATCGTTATTTTCTGACCTTCACATATAATTTGAGTAGGTATGGATATATCTACTTGATGAAACACAAGTCTGAAACATTTGAAAAGTTCAAGGAATTTTAGAGTGAAGTGGAGAATCATCGTAGTAAGAAAATAAAGTTTCTACAATTTGATTGCAGAGGTGGATATTTGAGTTACGAGTTTGGCCTTCATTTAAAACAATGTGGAATTGTTTCACAACTCATGCCACCTGGAAGACCACAGCATAATGGTGTCTCCGAACGCTGTAACCATACTTTATTAGATATGGTGCGTTCTATGATGTCTCTTACCAATTTACCACTATCGTTTTGGGGTTATGCATTAGAGATAGTTGTATTCACGTTAAATAGGCAACCGTCTAAGTCTGTTGACATGACACCGTATGAACTATGGTTTGGCAAGAAACCTAAGCTGTCGTTTCTTAAAGTTTGGGGATGCGACACTTATGTCAAAAGGCTTCAGCCTGATAAGCTTGAACCCAAATCGGAGAAGTGCGTCTTCATAGGATACCCTAAGGAAACAATTGGGTACACCTTCTATCACAGGTCTGAAGGAAAGATCTTTGTTGCCAAGAATGGGTCCTTTCTAGAGAAGGAGTTTCTCTCAAAAGAAGTGAGTGGGAGGAAAGTAGAACTTGGTGAGATAATTGTACCTTCTCTCGAATTGGAAAGTAGCACATCAGAGAAAACCGTTCCCGTGATGCCTACACCAACTGGAGAGGAAGCTAATGATGATCATCATGAAACTTTGGATCAAGTTACTACTAGACCTCGTAGGCCGAACAGAGCACGTTCTGCACCAGAGTGGTACGGTAATCCTGTCCTGGAAGTCATGTTATTAGACCATGGCGAACCTACGAACTATGAAGAAGCTATGATGAGCCTAGATTCCGATAAATGGCTTGAGGACATGAAATATGAGATAGGATCCATGTATGAGAACAAAGTATGGACTTTGGTAGACTTGCCCGATGATCGGCAAGCCATTGAGAATAAATGGATCTTTAAGAAGAAGAGAGACGCTCATGGTAATGTCCCTATCTACAAAGCTTGACTCGTCGCAAAAGGTTTTCGACAAGTTCAAGGGGTTGACTACGATGAGACTTTCTCACCCGTAGCGATGCTTAAGTCAGTGTGAATCATGTTAGCAATTGTCGCATTTTATAATTATGAAATCTGGCAAATGGATGGCCAAACTGCATTCCTTAATGGATTTCTTAAAGAAGAGTTGTATACGATGCAACCAGAAGGTTTGGTCGATCCTAAAGGTGCTAACAAAGTGTGCAAACTCCAGCGATCCATCTATGGGCTGGTGCAAGCATCTGGGAGTTGGAGTATACACTTTTGATGAGGTGATCAAAGCATATGGTTTTATACAGACTTATGATACGTCTCCAACGTATCTATAATTTTTTATTGTTCCATGCTATTATATTATCTGTTTTGGATGTTTTATATGCATTAATATGATATTTTATATTGTTTTGTGACTAACTTATTAACCCAGAGTGCAGTGCCAGTTTCTGTTTTTCCTTCTTTTTGAGTTTTAAAGAAAAGGAATATCAAACAGGGTCGAAACGGAATAAAACATTACGATGATTTTTCTTGGACCAGAAGACACACGTAGGACTTGGAGAGGAAATCAGAAGAGTCCCGAGGGCTCCACAAGCCCTCAGTGCGCGCCCTAGGGGGGGCGCCCCTGGCTTGTGGGCCCCACAGGAGTCCTCCAACCCTAATCTTCGGCCTATAAATTCAGAAATATTCCCAAATGACCAAAAGTGTCCAACAAAATACTTTTCCACCGCCGTAACCTTCGGTACCCATGAGATCCCATCTAGGACTTTTTCCGACACCCTGCAAGAGGGGGATTCGATCATGGAGGGCTTCTACATCAACTCTATTGCCCTTCCTATGAAGCGTGAGTAGTTTACCACCGACCTACGGGTCCATAGCTAGTAGCACTACAAAAAAATACACTTCTGTGATGATACGTGTTTGTCACAGTAGGTCGCATTTTTTGTCATGAATGTACATCCATGACAAATTTATGACAGAATCAAGATAGTCATACATGTGCTGTCGTAGAAGTGTTCCATGACATTACCAAAATTATCATCACGGAAGTGTCCACTTCCATGACGATAAATTGCGCATCACAGAAGTGCTTTCGTCAAGGCTGACTGACATGTGGCATCCACCGTAACGGAACGCCGTTAAGCTACCGGGTCGGGTTTTGGATCCGATAACCCGTTAACAGCCCCGACCAATGGGGATTTTCCACGTGTAAAATCATCATTGGCTAGAGGAAACACGTGTCGGCTCATCGTCGGGACAGATGTCATCCTCTCACTGGATAGATGTCATCCTCTCACTGGACAGAAGGTGCCTATGATACGTCGACACGTGGCACGGCCCAACAAGTTTAAATGGGCCGACCCAACTAAAGGCCCACAAGATTTTGCGGACCATAATGGGCCGGCCCAGCTAAAGGCCCACGAGATTTTGCGGACCATAATGGGCTGGCCCAGCTAAAGGCCCACAAGATTTCACATGCCATAATGGGCCGTCCCAGGTAAAGGCCCACAAGATTTTCGTGTGCCATAATAGGGCGGCCCAGGTAAAGGCCCACGGTGACTCTAGCCCATAATGAACAGTAATTTTCTTTATACCCGTTAACGGCCCGTGATTTACATGGGCCGTTTCCATCCCGTGTTAGCTTTCGGCCTGTTGATGGCCCATACATTCTTGGGCTCCTTTTCGGCCCTCGATTACTTCTGGCCCGTTACTGGCCTGTTCCCCTAATGGGCCAAATTCGGCCCATGGCAAGAGTCGGTGCATTACTGGCCTGTTCCACTAATGGGCCAAATTCGGCCCATGGCAAGAGTCAGCCTGTTACTGGCCTGTTACCCTAATGGGCCAAATTCGGCCCATGGAAAGAGTCGGCCCGTTTCTGGCCTGTTAACCCGTTGCGCCGTTTCCAGCCCGTCCTATATTCTGGCCCATTAACGACCCATTATGACTGTGACAGAATTAAGCCTTTGCTATCCGATGGCCTGTTAACGGCCTGTTACCATGCTGGGCCGATACCAATTACGCCCGATTATGGCCCATGTAGACCCATTTATCCAACGGCCCGAGGCCCACCGATTACAGGCCCATTTATCGACGGCCCGTAGGAGACCCATGGATCCTACGACCTGTATATGGCCCATGGTAGTTGCGGCCACTAGCAAACCAGGGAAAAAGAAGACTAGGAAATAAATAAGGCCGAAACTAACGCTAGGCTATTAAGGCGATTGCGCAGATTACATCCACTCGGCATCAAAGATCGCCACCAGTGCAAATATAGGGAACACCCTACACTATACAAAAATGGCTTGCTGTTTTCTTCAGGCGGTGGCTGCACGTTAAGAATAAATTTTGTATCACACCAAAACAAATTACAACTATATAACGAAAGGAAGGTTGGCATAAAACTTAACAGTCTAGCAGATAAATGCACCACCAGAAGTTCAGAAGCTCAGTTCCTTTGACCTGACTGTTACGTTTTCATCCTGTATTGTCCGATGGAGCACCATAACCCTCGCCTTCATTTCCCCTAGGCTCCTGAACAACATAGCGAATGTCTGATAGTCTGGTTTCAAAACCATGCATATCTTGACGACATTGAGCAATGTTTCTCCTTGTTTCACAAAGGGTCTCTGTTAGGGAATGGACTTGTGTCTGGAGCACAGATACAACATTGCTTTGAGCTTGCATATCTTGATCATGAGGCAGTTTGGACGATATTGCCTTAACAACCAACCCAGTATTACGCAGGAACGTGCTTTTGGCACTGTTAGTGGACATGCACTGACCCACTGCAGCAAGAGCTAACATTGCGGTTATAGTTGCCTCACCACCTTCAGAAGGTGGCGGTTCCACCATTTCTTCCATAGCTCGCTGAAAAGTTGAGGTTTTACATTAGTAGTACCAGAACAGAAGATATTAAGGAGGCAGCAAAACCAAACAAGATAGCTTTGGTCTATATACAGAACTTATTCTGGTGAACCCATGAAAAATATTAGTTGTATTTTATTGCAAAGTACATAATAAAACCAGGTTCCAAACATATGACCATGTACCATCGCTAATGTATTATCTATTTCTTCACATTGTATTGAGGGCTAAGGATAAACAGACAAAGTTTATAATATGGTAAGCATAGTATGACGTCATTCATATCACAAAACAACTGAGAACAGACAAACAGGCAATTGTAACATTGTGTGGGCAAGTCCAGCATGGAACTAGATTACAGGTCAAGATCAAAGGAACATCACTCCTCTCTTTTAAACCTTGTAAGGTGCAATGATATGCTAAGACAATTGTGTATAAAATTGAAACGAGTAATAGACATTGGCTGCAAACCATGCAGTTCAAGGCACAAGTCAGAGTAAGTAGTAGTTAAAAGAGCATGATGATTAAGGACTTACAACAGCGGCTTTGACTGGTGTAATCATGCCCTTCTCCTTGCTGGTGTGACAGTCCTTGAAGATTTCCACAACATTTGGTTCAGGTACTTTTTGGTCCTTGCGGGCTTTCCTCTGCATTTGGAACAAGTCAATATAGATCTGATAATATGGTACAGCAAAAAGAGTGAAACAGCAGCTAATTACAAGAGCCTCGCAGTGTGCAATATATCTACGAGACCCTGTCGTCTGTTGGAATTTCACTTTCGTATGGTTGGCCTTGTTCTTTGAACAGTTCACCTACAAGAAGATAGATTTGTGTGACACATGCGTAAATAGGACTTCAACATGTTATCTGATGACATATATATAATGTACCTGATACTTCGGATCGGACCAGTGTTTAATGAGGCCTCTCCAGTCTTCATCAGATATATTTTCCACTAGAGATGTTTGGGCAAGTTCACTGTTAGCCTTGCCTTCAAAGTGACTTTTCCTCAAGTTATACCGATACTATCGCAGAGCAGATTTGAAAACATGGGTGCAAGCTTGTCTGGTTGCATCATCTTGGCTATCCAACTTGAACCTCATCTGTTGAAAATTATGTGAGTCTCATTATCAGCAACCTAGAAAGTATTGGACAGAGCAAGACGATATTACTAGTTTCCATACATAACCATACTTACAGATAAATGGTCGAGGAAGATGATGAACCGGGTTTCGTCTTTGTCATTCCTGTACTGAATCCATGTTGGGAGGATACGTACATGACACCTAACAGCAACCGCTGCCTCTGATACTAACTTGGCTGACTTTGTAGCATCACGTGGCCTTTTTAAACCTGCCTCAAAATGGATCTCCATTTTTCCTCCTCTAGATTTAGTTAACCTATCGAGCATTATCCCTGATGTTTGTTTCCTCTTTGTAGGATCAAAAGTATGTCTAGAGGGGGGGTGATTAGACTACTTGACCAAATAAAAACTTAACCTTTTCCCAATTTTAGTTCTTGGCAGATTTTAGCTATTGTAGGACAAGTCAAGCAATCATCACAAAATTCAAGCAAGCATGCAAAGAGTATATTGGCAGCGGAAAGTAAAGCATGCAACTTGCAAGAATGTAAAGGGAAGGGTTTGGAGAATTCAAACGCAATTGGAGACACGGATGTTTTTCCCGTGGTTCGGATAGGTGGTGCTATCCTACATCCACGTTGATGGAGACTTCAACCCACGAAGGGTAACGGTTGCGCGAGTCCACGGAGGGCTCCACCCACAAAGGGTAACGGTTGCGCGAGTCCACGAAGGGCTCCACCCATGAAGGGTCCACGAAGAAGCAACCACCCACAAAGAGTCCACGAAGAAGCAACCTTATATATCCCACCATGGCCATCTCCCACGAAGGACTTGCCTCACTAGTGGTAGATCTTCACGAAGTAGGCGATCTCCTTGCCCTTACAAACTCCTTGGTTCAACTCCACAATCTTGTCGAAGGCTCCCAAGTAACACCTAGCCAATCTAGGAGACACCACTATCCAAGAAGTAACAAATGGTGTGTAGGTAATGAACTCCTTGCTCTTGTGCTTCAAATGATAGTCTCCCCAACACTCAACTCTCTCTCATAGGATTTGGATTTTGTGGAAAGAAGATTTGAGTGGAAAGCAACTTGGGGAAGGCTAGAGATAAAGATTCATATGGTAGGAATGGAATATCTTGGTCTCAACACATGAGTAGGTGGTTCTCTCTCAGAACATATGAGTTGGAATTGTGTATGTGTTCTGATGGCTCTCTCCACGAATGAAGAGGAGGTGGAGGGGTATATATAGCCTCCACACAAAATCCAACCGTTACACACAGTTTTCCAATCTCGGTGGGACCGAATCAACAAACTCGGTCGGACCGAAAAGGTAAACCTAGTGACCGTTAGAGATTTTCGGTGGGACTGACATGCAACTCGGTAGGACCGATATGGTTAGGGTTTGGGCATAACGTAATCTCGGTGAGACCGATTACACAAACTCGGTGAGACCGAGTTTGGTAATAAGCTAACCAGAGAGTTGGTCAGGTAAACTCGGTGGGACCGATTTGCTCTTTCGGTGAGACCGAAAAGTTACAAAAAGGAAACAAAGAGTTTACACTGCAATCTCGGTGGGACCGATTCGCTCTTTCGGTGAGACCGCAAAGTTACGGAAGGGAAACAGAGAGTTTGCAATCCCATCTCGGTGAGACTGAGATCCCTATCGGTAGAACTGAATTGCTAGGGTTTGGCAGTGGCTTATGACAAATGAAACTCGGTGGCGCCGGATAGAAAGAATCGGTATGACCGAGTTTGGCTTAGGGTTTAGGTAATATGTGGATATGGGAAAGTAG
This sequence comes from Triticum dicoccoides, assembly GCF_002162155.2. Lineage (NCBI taxonomy): Eukaryota > Viridiplantae > Streptophyta > Magnoliopsida > Poales > Poaceae > Triticum > Triticum dicoccoides. Next base: position 540,448,195 of record NC_041382.1, read on the forward strand.
TTGAGGATTTTGGAGCATATCATTAAGCACATGAAGCAAGAGGCTCATTAAGCAACACCTCATCCCTCCTTGATAGTATTGGCTTTTCCTATGGACTCAATGTGATCTTGGATCACTGAAATATAAAATGAAGAGTCTTGAGCTTTTGAGCTTGAGCCAATGCTTTGTCCTTAGCATTTTGAGGGTTCCACTTTCACATCCATGCCATGCCAATCATTGAGCTTTCCTGAAATAATCATCTTGGAATAGCATTAGCTCAATGAGCTATATGTTGTTATGAATTACCAAAACCACCTAGGGATAGTTGCACTTTCAATCTCCCCCTTTTTGGTAATTGATGACAACATGTAGATCAAAGCTTCGACAGATGATAATAAGCATGAAATATATCGTTGCTTTAAGAAGTATGTGACAAGTGAGAGCTCCCCCTAAATTTGTGCATATTTAAAATTTGCTTTGGACTGCAAATGCACAAAGAGTTAGAGTCATGGGTTACTCTTCCATGTCACATACATCTTGGTGGAGCGCTTAAAATGATAAGAATGAAATACATGCACTCATCACCAAGAATAGTGAATGATCACATAAGATAGATAAGATGATAATATTAAGCAAACATTTAGTGTAGCTTATGATCAAACACATGATCATCAATGTCTCACGAGCAATGACATAGTATCTCAAGCACTCAAAAGCAAACAAAGTTCAAAAAACCACCAAATAAAGCAAGAGAGAAAAAAGCAACACTCTCTCTCTCTCGAAGCCTATGATCTATACATTTTCTCCCCTTTGGCAACAAGTTACCAAAAAGTTCCTAGAAAATGCATAGTGCTAAGTCGACACTCAGGCTTGATCTTCAGGTGGTGGTGGAGTCCGGAGCACTCCAAGGACGAAGCCTTCTGTAGACGTGGTCGGAGTCGAGGCTGAAGTGGACGCTGGAGCTGGTGGAACTGAGGCTGTAGCTGGTGCAGACGTGGTGGCTCTGGGGTCAGCAACTGGCACTGTAGACGACCTCGGACCTCGTGGCACTCTGGCAAAGGCATCAGTTGTAGTCTTGCCTCTCCTCTCCTGCATGTCATCCTGGAGCTGCTCCACTGCAGTTTGAATCTCTGTCACTTTGACATCCAAGTCATAGAACTTTTGTTCCATGATCCTCTCTAAGCTTTCCTGGTTCTGAGTTAGGGTAGATAGTCCTTGCTCAATCCACAGGGTGGATGCAATCAAGTAACCAAGATGCTCTTGTTTGGTTTTCAGGAAATATTCAGATGCCTCCTCTTGAGTTGGCATCTTGGCAGCTTTCTCCTTCCTTGCCTTCTCCTTCTTTGCTTGTGCTTGTGCAAATGATGGTTCATTCTCAGTCATGACCACTTGATTATCTTCAAAATCTGGACGGATGGGCAGGTGTCCCTTGTCCAGTAAGTATATGCCTGTGCCCATCTTTGAGTTGATGAGCTCCTGAATCTGTGGGGCATATCCACAACTCCTCTTCTGGTCTACTGCAGTCCTCTTGATGGTCTCTACCATGAGGCTCATCACCTTGAACTTCTGTGGCACATCAAATATATGAAGCAAATTTATTGCATGGCCTCTGATCATCTTGTGATCTCCAGACTTGGGAAACAAGGTGTGCCTCAGTATCCAATTGATAGTTGGCAACCCTGACAGAAGATAGTGCACTGAGCCAAATTTGAAAGTTTCAAGAGCCTCGTTTGGAATTTCCTTATACATATTGGACATAGAGTTGTGGTCCATCTTCTTCTTGGCATAAATGTCCAAGTCATCTGCTTGCTCCTCTGGGGCATTAATGAGCTGTGCCCACTCAGCAACTGTTGACTGACATCCATACAATCCTCCCATCTGGATAAAAATGTGCTGTGGAGTAGAACTACATGATAAGCTCCTCGTTCCACTTTGTGAGCTTCTACCCAACGAAGTCTGATACTCCACAAGCATTGAAGCTGTCATACACTCTAGGGTAGTGTTCTTCATTATCCTTGATGTATTGCCAGTCAACCCATCTCATATCACAGACTATTGGCTTCTTATCAAGCAGCACTGTCTCATAGAAGTCCTGCTGTTCCTTGGTGTGAAATCTGTAATCCACAGCAGTTCTTCTCCTTGAAGCATACGGGTCTGCTTCTCTCCACTTCCTCAGCCCTGAGTCTCTCCTGATCTTCATATCCTCAGCCACAGGATGAGCATCGTTGTGGTCTGGGATCTTGGGCTTGAGTTTTCTGAGAACTTGCTCTTCATCATCTTCTTCAGCAGCTTCAGGCACTGGGGCCTTGTTCTTCTCAGCAGCTGGGATGCTTCTTGTATTCCTCTTTGGTGCTGTCTTGACCTTTGATGCAGCCTTGGGTGCTTCCTTGGGCTTAGATGCAGTAGCCCCTGATTTGATAGCATCACCCATTAGCTTGGGTGCCTTAGGTGCTGGTGCAGCAACCTCTTCTTCTTCCTCTTCTTCCATGATGGAAGCCTTTCCAAGCACTCTGGCTACGGTCTTCTTCACCCTTTCCTTCCTTTTCTTGCTTTCAGCAGCAACTGGCTCTATGGGAGTGGGCTTCTCATAAATCTTGATTGAAGCTCTGGCCTTTGGCATAGGCTGCCTGCCTGCTGGCCTTTTGATTTTCATCCCTGGTTTTATGCCCTGTGCTGGCTCAACTCTCATGGAAGTTGCTTCCTCTTCTGCCACATAATACTCATCTTCTGAGTCTGAGGTTCTCTTCTTTCTTTGTCTTGTGGCAGCTTTAGGAAGATTGCTAGGGGTGCTCCTGCTGCCATCATCTGAGGAACTTGAGGGACTAGTGCCCTCACTCATCTGCACTTGCTGCTCTGACAAGTTCTGGCTATCACTTTGGTCTGACATGATGCAAACTCTGACTGCTGACCCTGTGAATAGGTTATAGATGAGATAGAGTGGATAAGCATCACAAAATGCAGAGATTTTTGCAAAAGAATAATTCAAAAACTTAGTTTTAGTTTCCCACTGAAAGCATCTCGGATCTACCGATTTTTAAACTCGGTGATACCGAAGCAGTTTTGGAACCTAAACTAGTGAACTCGGTCAGACCGAGTCACAGTTCGGTGGCACCGAGACTGCTAGGGTTTCACAGAGTTCCAAAATCGGTCACACCGATAAGTAATTCTCGTTCAGACCGAGTATCACTTGTGCAATGGCATAAGCCAAATTGGTGGGACCGAGTTTTTCAACTCGGTGGGTCCGAGATGATTTCGGCGGAAACCTAACCCTAAAATTTTCGAATCAAAACTAATCTACGAACGCATTGACTGGACAGGAGTGTTTCAATTATGGCAAGAATCATGATGATCACAATGTGCTAAGAATCAGATTGGGGAATAGCACAAAGATCGAGTCCATACCCTAGTTCGGCGGAGACTCGCTACGGCGGCAACGGCGGGGTTGAATTTCCGTTGACGGCGACGGAGACCAGCGACTGGAGGCGGCTGGCGGCGAGGAGACGATCCGGAGACCAAGTTGGCAGAGCAGGCTATCGCGCGGGCGAAGGGGTTCGGAGAAATTTCCAAATTTTTGCCCGTGATTATATATAGCCCGACCTTGTCGGTGTGACCGAGTGGAACAACTCGGTGGCACCGAGATGCAAAACTGTATACAGTTGTTGCAACTAGGTGTGATCGAATGGTTCAAATCGGTTGCACCAAGATCGAAAACCTAGATCAACTTAATGATCTCGGTAGGACCGAAAGTGGGGTATCGGTCAGACCGAGAATCATAAAGAGGTTTTGGAAGTTTAAGTCTATGACGAATCGGGGACTCCGAGCGCTCCTCACACAGAGTGGTTCGAATCTGACTTGATCAAATTTTGTGATGTAGCATGAATAGAGTTTGAGACGAGAAAAGCATAGATAGCTAGAGGAGGTTCTTAGGCATTCTTGTCCATCCACTTGGCAAAAGGAAATAAAACCAAACAATCAAAACAACAAGTGGATGTCCTCGAATGAGTAAAATATGCAACCAGCATGCTCACACAATAAGATGGCAAATGAAATATGTGACAAGGCATGCACAACCAATTCTAGCATCTATCAAGCAATTTGCGATGACAAGGTCATCTATATATGAGTATATTGACTTAGGAGTCAAGTGAGAACACTTGATCATAGGTAATACTCGTCATTTAAGCTCAAGTGGGGTTACCACTTTTACATAAAGCATTGTTGTGTTCACATCTTTAGAGTTGCTTTAGCTCAAGTCTTAGAGTAAAGCTCCCCCTAGATGTGATATCCCCCCTTAGAAGGATGAACTAACCTCGGGTTTTGTCGATGATGACTTCATGTAGATGTTGAAGATGTGGATGCTCAATGTTGATGTAGATCACTTGGAGCTATCCATTTGAGTGAATTGCACTTTCAATACCTACATGGGTTAGTCCCACAAGGAACAAACAAGGATATCCATAGACATAGAGTGATGCACACACAAGATGATGTCCATGAAAACTTTTAGGTTACCGTGTCCCTTGTCTTACCAACAAGAGGGTTTGTGACTCCTTGAACTAGTGCAAGATGTGGAAGTTGATTGCACTTGTTCTTGCCAAAATGATAAGAGTGAAGTATGTTGGCGGAGTCACCCTCAAGAACTCTCTAGTTCTTCTTCTTTTGGATCCACACCATCTTGATGGGAATCCTTGGAGTTGTAGTCATACTTGATGAAGTGGAACTTGATGTAGTCTTGGGAATCCACTTGACTAAGGTCTTAGGAGCTTCTTCAAATGCATCAATTTCCTCTTGAAGCTTGTCCTTGCCTTTTTGCTTGTAGTCTTGTGGTGGAAGATCATCTTGAGCTTGTGTCCCCTTGAAAGAAGTATCATACTTCTTTTGTTGAGGAACAAACTTTGTCTTGGGGTATTGATCTTCTTCCCACTCAACTCCATTGGCATTGAATTTTCGTTCAAAACAAACACCTTGATTCTTCCGGTGCGTTCCTTGCTTGCGCATAATTTCCTCGAATTGCTTACTCCCGGCAAGGCTTTTGTACACTCCTTTCTCTATAATTCCCTTCAATAAGCTATTTTCTTGCTCAAGTGTAACTTGGCTAAGAGAATCATTAGTGGAATCAAGAGAACTACTAGAAGCAACAATATTGGATTTAGCATGATCATTGTTACTGCTAGAGAAAGAATCTTTCTTGTTCTTGTTACTAGACTTGACTTGAGGCATGTAAGTGGATAAGAGTAAACGCTTGGCAATGTAAGAAGAACTTTTCTTGCGGAGACCATCATTGATTGCTTTTAAGAACTCATGCTCTTGCTCAAGATTGAGCTTTTCAAAGCGTAATTTCTCATGAGCTCTTAAAAGTTCTCGATGATCTTCGAAGATAGTTTCATGAGCTAACTTAAGAGTGTTTAGTTCTTTAGTTAGAGCCTCAATCTTCTCCTTATCATTGTCATTCGTTTTATCTTGATTAGCATGATTAATTGACGTTTCATCATAGTATTCATCACTAGAGTTGTCAACAAGCAAATCATCACCTAACAAGTCATCTTCATCACTATTGAAATCAACATACTCGGGGTGTGTTACCTTAGGACCTTTGGCCATGAAGCATCTTCCAATTCCTTCATTTGGTGAGTCAAATATGTCGTAGGAGTTGGTTGACACAAGTGCTAGACCGGCAACACCTTCATCTTGAGTATCTTCGGAGTCGGAGTGATAACTTCTCTTGGAGTGGCTGTCGGAGTTGGAGCCGGATACCCATTCACCAACATGAGCTTGATGTCTTCGTTTTGTGTAGCTCCTTGATGATTTTTCCTTCCTTTCCGAATCCTTGCTTCTCCGTGAGTATCTTCGCTCATAACGATCATCTCTACTCCTTCTCTCTCTTGGTGGTGATTCTTTGCTTCTTCTTTTTGGAGAATCTTCTCTTCTCTTGTAGGGAGCCATACACTCATTGGAATAGTGTCCGGGTCTTCCACAACTGTAGCAGTTTCGCTCTCGACTAGAAGATCTTTTGTCATTGTAGGACCTTGACTTGAAGCTTCTATTTTTGCTTCTACTCTTGTAGAACTTGTTGAAGTTCTTCACCATTAAGCTCAATTCTTCATTGAAGTTTTGTTTCTCACTTGATGATGTAGGGGCTTCACATGAGGCTTTGTAGGCACCACTTGATTTGTTGTGAAGTTCCTCTTTATCCTTAAGTGACATCTCATGAGCAACTATTCTTCCAATCACCTCTGTTGGCTTGAAATCTTTGTAATTGGGCATCATTTGGATCAATGTGCACACGGTATCATATTTTACATCCAAGGCTCTTAGAATCTTCTTGATGATGAATCTATCGGTCATCTCTTCACTTCCTAAGACGGCAATCTCATTTGTGATGAGAGCAAGCCTAGAGTACATTTCAGCGACACCTTCACCATCCTTCATTTTGAACTTGTCAAGTTGACTTTGAAGCACATCCAACTTGGATTCCTTGACGGAGTCGGTACCTTCATGCATATCAATCAAAGTGTCCCAAGTTTCCTTTGCATTCTCAAGACAGCTGATTTTGTTGAATTCTTCGGGGCACAATCCGTTGAAGAGAATATCACAAGCCTGAGCATTGTATTGCAACATCTTCAACTCATCCGCGGTAGCTTCACGGTTTGGTTCTTTCCCATCAAAGAAGTCACCTTGCAAACCAACACACACAATAGCCCAAACGGCGGGGTTATGTCGAAGAATATGCATTTTCGTTTTATGCTTCCAACTAGCAAAATTAGTACCATCAAAGTAAGGACCTCTACGGTGATAATTTCCCTCGCTAGACGCCATACTCTCCTAGGTTGTGAAACCAAGGTTATGACCACCAAAAGCTATGGAGATCAAAGCAAATGGAGACCAAAGCTCTGATACCACTTGTAGGATCGAAAGTATGTCTAGAGGGGGGGTGATTAGACTACTTGACCAAATAAAAACTTAACCTTTTCCCAATTTTAGTTCTTGGCAGATTTTAGCTATTGTAGGACAAGTCAAGCAATCATCACACAATTCAAGCAAGCATGCAAAGAGTATATTGGCAGCGGAAAGTAAAGCATGCAACTTGCAAGAATGTAAAGAGAAGGGTTTGGAGAATTCAAACGCAATTGGAGACACAGATGTTTTTCCCGTGGTTCGGATAGGTGGTGCTATCCTACATCCACGTTGATGGAGACTTCAACCCACGAAGGGTAACGGTTGCGCGAGTCCACGGAGGGCTCCACCCACAAAGGGTAACGGTTGCGCGAGTCCACGGAGGGCTCCACCCACGAAGGGTCCACGAAGAAGCAACCACCCACAAAGGGTCCACGAAGAAGCAACCTTGTCTATCCCACCATGGCCATCGCCCACGAAGGACTTGCCTCACTAGCGGTAGATCTTCACGAAGTAGGCGATCTCCTTGCCCTTACAAACTCCTTGGTTCAACTCCACAATCTTGTCGGAGGCTCCCAAGTAACACCTAGCCAATCTAGGAGACACCACTCTCCAAGAAGTAACAAATGGTGTGTAGGTAATGAACTCCTTGCTCTTGTGCTTCAAATGATAGTCTCCCCAACACTCAACTCTCTCTCATAGGATTTGGATTTTGTGGAAAGAAGATTTGAGTGGAAAGCAACTTGGGGAAGGCCAGAGATCAAGATTCATATGGTAGGAATGGAATATCTTGGTCTCAACACATGAGTAGGTGGTTCTCTCTCAGAACATATGAGTTGGAATTGTGTATGTGTTCTGATGGCTCTCTCCACGAATGAAGACGAGGTGGAGGGGTATATATAGCCTCCACACAAAATCCAACCGTTACACACAGTTTTCCAATCTCGGTGGGACCGAATCAACAAACTCGGTCGGACCGAAAAGGTAAACCTAGTGACCGTTAGAGATTTTCGGTGGGACTGACATGCAACTCGGTAGGACCGATATGGTTAGGGTTTGGGCATAACGTAATCTCGGTGAGACCGATTACACAAACTCGGTGAGACCGAGTTTGGTAATAAGCTAACCAGAGAGTTGGTCAGGTAAACTCGGTGGGACCGATTTGCTCTTTCGGTGAGACCGAAAAGTTACAAAAAGGAAACAAAGAGTTTACACTGCAATCTCGGTGGGACCGATTCGCTCTTTCGGTGAGACCGAAAAGCTACGAAAGGGAAAGAGAGAGTTTGCAATCCCATCTTGGTGAGACCGAGATCCCTATCGGTAGAACTGGATTGCTAGGGTTTGGCAGTGGCTTATGACAAATGAAACTCGATGGCGCCGGATGGAAAGAATCGGTATGACCGAGTTTGGCTTAGGGTTTAGGTCATATGTGGATATGGGAAAGTAGTTGAGGATTTTGGAGCATATCATTAAGCACATGAAGCAAGAGGCTCATTAAGCAACACCTCATCCCTCCTTGATAGTATTGGCTTTTCCTATGGACTCAATGTGATCTTGGATCACTAAAATATAAAATGAAGAGTCTTGAGCTTTTGAGCTTGAGCCAATCCTTTGTCCTTAGCATTTTGAGGGTTCCACTTTCACATCCATGCCATGCCAATCATTGAGCTTTCCTGAAATAATCATCTGGGAATAGAATTAGCTCAATGAGCTATATGTTGTTATGAATTACCAAAACCACCTAGGGATAGTTGCACTTTCACTCTTGCACCTAGGTGCTAGTCCAACAACAAACATAGGAAGTGTTAGTGTACATCAAACTGTGAGACTACATATAAAGAAGCATGCAACTATAACTTGACTCCAGCAACTACCTTCTTGCTGTTGAAGCTCACAAGGTTCATCTGATATTGCCAACTCGTCTTGTGTCAAGAGTGCTTGGGAAGTAGTGTCAGGTGGCAAGGGAGCTTGGGAACGTGCTGCTAGCTCAGTTGACGCACGAGTACGTCGTGCAGCTGGTAGTACTATGGTAGCTGTTGCAAGAACTAGGGTTGTCTCTGCTTGTTTGGTGGCAGCTATTTGTTTCTGTTTGTCTTTTTTTGCAACTCGTGTAGCATGGGATGCCATGTTTGTAGAATTTTCTGCTGGACTTTGACCTTCTATTGCACCATCAGTACCAGGAGAATCTGCAGGATTCATCCGCTTCTCATTCCCTGCCATTCTGTGTTTCTTCCTCTTTCTCTGTGCCATGTTAAGTCAAGCCGACAAGAAAAACGAATAACAATTTAGTTCTTTAGAACAAATTGATGCGTGATGCAGACGAACTCAAATTTGATGTTAGACAACCACATGATAGGAGGATGTAATATGTATGAAAAACAGGACAGAAGAGATAACCAGAACTATGATGTGTAAACTAAAAAGAAGACATTTCACCAAATTAGAAGCAATGCAATGGAAGGTAGACACCATATGAAAGATGCTACAAATATCGCTCTGCCAAGTTAACAGTGTCTCATCATAAATGGCGTTTAAACAAATGTGAAGTAGTACAAGAAATAAATCATATTCAAGATGCAAACAACATCACACTACCATGTTAGAGGTCTCTCGTCATTAGTGCCATTGCATATTCACAGCATTGCATATTCACAGCTTATGATGTGTAAACTAAGGAGAAGACATTTCAACAAATTAGAAGCAATGAAAGCTAGACACCATATGAAAGATGCAACGAATATCACTCTACCAAGTTAAAACTGTCTCGTCATAAGTGTCATTTCAACAAATTAGTAATACAAGCTAGAAAAGAATGTGAGATGTAACCTATATCACACTCTGAAGTCAAACGTGTCTTATGATAAGTGATTGTTGCAGGTTACACAACAGTAGTAATTTGATGTAAGAACATGGTGTGATAGACAGATATTGTATGTTCTAGAAACAGGAACACATGTCTTATTCAAGTATAATGTGTAAAGTAAGCAGATGGAATCAACAAAATTAGAAGCAATACAAGCTAGACATCACACATAACATGCAACCACATATAACAGTGCCAAGTTAGAGGGAGCACCGGTGATGCTACACTAGGGGAGACGTGCTCATCATAAACACAGCTTTGTTGAGTGTCTATGCATGTGTTGTCTTGGAAATCATCTTGGGGGTGTGGAGGAGTAGAAACTGTAGAGGCCCTCCGTTCGGAAGGAGCACCTTTATCCGCTGCCTTGCTAACTTCCTTCCGCTTTATGGATTTTGAATTGTCAAGTAAAACCGACAAGAAAAAGCAATAAAATTCTCTCTTCAGAACTCATTCATGCATGATACTGACAATCACTACTTTGATGTAAGGAAAACACATGATACCAGGATGGAATATGTACGAAAAACATGACGGCATGGCATGTTCACAACTGTTTGTGTAAACTAAGTAGAAACCATTCCAGCAAATAAGAAGCAATGCAAGCTAGACACCACATGAAAGATGCAACCAATATGACTCTGCCAAGTTAAAAGCGTCCCATCATAAATGGAATTTCAACAAATTAGAAGCAGAGCATGCTATAAATCATATGAAAGATGCAACTAATATCACACTGCATATACTAAAGGTGTCTCGTCATGTTGATTGACGCGGGATACAAAAAAACAATAGTTTTATGTAAGGACATGCTTAATAGACAGATGTACTATGTACTAAATACAGGAAGGCATGTCACATTAACAGGTATAATGTATAAGCTAAGCAGACTAGCACATGCAGCTTAACCAGATTGGAAGAATTACAATCTAGACACCATATGCAATATGCAACCACATATCACGTTGCCAAGTTAGAGCAAGCACCTGCGATGCTAGTGTAGGGGAAATGCTGAATCAACTACAGAGCTACGTTTGTCGGTGTTATGGGAACGGGGGTCCCCAGACTTGCCTGCCTGCGGCCTGCGGCGTGGCTCAAGTGGGGGACCAGTGCGGCCCATCTTCATCAGCATAAGCTCAAGACCCTCGCGAGGGGCCAAGCCTCGCGGGGCGGACGATAGGAAGCTTCCTCGGAGGCAGCCTCATCAGGCAGGCTCGCGAGGAGGCGGAGAGATCAAGGCAGGGGTACCTCACGAGGAGCCCGTGACACAAGCCATGACGATCGAGACCAGGCGGGCGCCGGCCTGCGCAGTGTCCTTGTTTCCCCTTTGGTGCAAAGGGGGCAAGCACATGCCAAGGCATCGGTAAAAGGTTACCATTCCGTTGCAACGAGACCAAGACCAGCAGAGCGGTAGGACGGAGGTCACCGTGGAGCCCAAGACGGCGTCATCACCAGTACTTTTGGCAGCCGAAGACCACCTTTGGTCAGGATAACTTGTACTAGATGTTCCCCTTCAAAATGGCCAATTGTTGGCGCCCTTACCGCTCATTATTTCAGGGAGAGGCCCAGGGCCTCCATAAATAGAGCTAGCCACCACAGAGTAGGGGACATCGAGAGAGAGGGGAGCAGACACCTAGAGATCTGGTAGAACCCTAGCAGAGAGAAAGAGAGGCAACTGAACTCACCCCAACAGTTCATCGCACCAGCTCAAGAACACCTCTCGCGAGGCTGTTCTTCCCTTGTACTGTTCATCATCAGCCCCTGAGGCAATCCACCACACCACACACTGGAGTAGGGTATTACACCACAACGGTGGCCCGAACCAGTATAACCCTTGTGTCCCTTGTGTTTCTCGTTGTTTCCAGCCCAAATCACACGAGGAGATTGGATGTAGTTCGATAGGGGAGAGATCTCCGCGCGCACCCCAGTGTTCGAACCTCAAGGGTCTGCCGGAACCCGAAATCCGACATTTGGCGCGCTAGGTAGGGGTGCGCCGGAATCCTTCTTCCGCTGTTCGCGTGTGATCTTCCGTCGTGTCCATGGCTGACGCTCGTCGGGCTCGCGCCGAGCGCCGGGCTGCTCTCTCCACCCGCGTTGCCCAGACGGCGCCCGTTGGTGGACGTCCTCATCGTTCCCCATCACCTGCCGCCAACGCCGCCACCGGCCCGGTGGGGAATGAGTAGCAGACCTCGTCCCAACATCCTTCTGTACGGCAGGAAGGCCGCACCGCCACACCGTCGCCAACTCCAGCCGCTTCGTTGTCCCAGGCACGTCGCGCCCCCACGGACGCGCATGCCGCGCTGCTCCTAGCAAGAGAGCTCTTGCACTACCGCCCCTTCAATGACTGGCTCACCCGCATCATCGAGCTCGTCAGCGCCACAGGAGGCCCCCCCTTGCTGCCCCTCTCGCTGCCTCGCCCTCCTTCCCGCGCGGAGGCGAGGATCAGGAGGTGCCTCCACCACGTCCTCCCCAAGAAGGTGCCATGGCTCCAAGGCGCGCAGCCCCAGGGCGAGACCCTCTACGTCCGGCGTCTGCGTAGCAAGAAAGGAGCTGCCAAGAGATCCCTCGTCCTCAAGAAGGTGCTCGCGTGCTCCCAGCACCGACGTGCCAAGATCGCGTCCCTGCACCTCCACGCCAAGACCCTGTGCTGCTCCAAGCGGCGGCGCGCGGTAATCCCCAGGAACAAGCCTAGTACCAGCAAAAGGCACCGGTGGCCACAGCAGGCTGCCGTGCTCTCACCCCCGAGCTATGCGGTGTCGCATGGCCAGGCAAGTTCAAGCCTGACCTGCCCCCTCACTATGATGGCACGGCGGACCCCGCGGAGTTCCTACAGCTCTACAAGCTATGCATCGAAGCCGCCAACGGAGACGAAAGGGTCATGCGAACTAGTTCCCCATGGCGCTCAAGGACGGGGCCCGCACCTGGCTCCTGGCACAATCTCCTCCTGGGACGAGATGCGCACTCGCTTCATCGCCAACTTCCAGGGCACTTGTGACCGGCCCCCGGCCGTGAGCGATCTGCGCTGCATCAAGCAGCAGCAAGGGGAAACCCTGCAGAAATACATCCAGCGCTTCAACAACGCTCGCCTCAAGATCCCCAAGGTGATTGAAGAAGCCATCATCTCGGCCTTCTCCGACGGCGTACGCGACATCAAGATGAAGGAGGAGCTAGCAATCCATGAAGACCTGTGCACATCCCTGGAGCTATTCAACTTGGCGACCAAGTGCGCCAGGGCTGAGGAAGGGCGCCTTTCCCTCCTCGAAATCCCGGCTGCCGACCCGGAAGAGAAGAAGCCCAAGGCCAAGGACGTGAAGCGCAAGGGGGCTGCCGTGCTTGCAGCGGAACCAGACACCAAGTGAGGCAGGGATCAGCCTGAGTCATCCAAGGGCAGCCGGTACTGCGTGTACCACGACCTCCACACCCACAACACCAATGAATGTCAAGAGCTCAGGGCCGTGAGAGATGGGCGTGTCGGCCGATGCCCCGAGCGCAACGACAGGGGCTATGGCCGAGGAGGAGGAAGAGGTGGCGGACGATGGGAAGACCGTGGCCCCCGCCAAGGGTTGCGTGACCGGCCTCACGAGGATCGCTGGCAGGACCAACCTCGCGAGGGAGGCTGGAGAGATCAACCTCATGAGGATCGCCCGCACGGCAACGCAGGCCTTCCTCCTCTGCCGCCACCGCCGAGGAGGAACGAAGACCAACATCAAGACGAGGGAGCTGGGGGCTTCCAGGAGCTGCGCGAGATCGCTTGCATCTTGGGTGGCGCACAGGCCCCAGCCTCACAGTGCATCTTCAAGCAGTTTGCTCGCGAGGTGAATGCAGTCCTCCCCAAGCTTGAGGCCACGCGCCCTCTCAGGTGGTCTGCGTGCGCTATCACGTTCAGCTCAGCGGATCAGCTCAAGTGCGCGGCAACAACCGGAGTCCTCCAAATGCTTTGCTCCCCAGTCATCAGCAACGTGCAGGTCACCAGGACCCTCATTGATGGCGGAGCAGGACTCAACATCCTGTCCGTCAAGACGTTCGACAGTCTCCAAGTGCCATACGATCAGCTTCAGTCAACCAAGCCATTCTCAGGAGTCACTGATGGTTCCACTGTTCCAATAGGGCAGGTTCGCCTTCCAGTCACCTTCGGGCAGCGCAACAACTACCACACCGAGCTCATCGACTTTGACGTCGCCCACATCCGTCTGCCATACAACGCCATCCTCGGGTACCCAGCCCTGGCCAAGTTCATGGCAGTGACTCACCATGGATACAATGTCCTCAAGATGCCAGGAAGCGGTGGAATCATCACCGTACCCTGTGAAGAAAGGGACGCAGTGTGTTCACTTGAGCGCGCGTTTCAAGATGCAGCAATCGAAGACCCAGACCACAGGAACGGAAGACTTCCCGAGGCGACCCCCAAGAAGAAGAAGGTTTCGCCTGGCCCAAGCCACAAGGAGGAAGGCGCCTCCGGAGGTGTTGCGTCAGGGTTCGCGCCCAATCAGGGAGCACCACCCTCTCTAGCATAGGAAGGCGCACCCGGTGCCCTCCTCAGGCAGGGCTCAGGGGCTCTTTCTTGGAGAGCCACCGACTTTGCCAAGGTCGTGAGGGAGGCGCTCGGGCACGACTTGGAGGGGTGCTTCCAGGCACGTTTCCCTCAGGAAGGTACAAGGCAAGGAAGACCAAACCCTCAGGACTTCATCGCAAGCAACACTCAGGAGTTACAGGAGTCGAGAGTCATGCGCGACAGCCGCCGCTTGCCCACCAAGGCCCCACATCCAGGCGAGGATGGTGGGCTACGCATCTGCATCGACGTGCCAGGGCTCAACCGAGCCGCGTCTCAGGAGCGCCTCTGGCCTTCGCGCGTGGGGCGTTGCGAGGGTCCACCTCACAGCTACGTTCGCATGCCTCTCGGCTTGACGAACGTGGTCGCCGCTCATCAGCGCCTGCTGAGGAGCAGTCTGGAGGCTCAGGAGGTCAGGTATCGTGCGGCCCTGGCGGAGATGGAGATGGCTCCCGGAGACCCGCCTGTGCCACGGAGCCTCCCGAGGCTCCTGGGCTTGGGGGCTCGTGAGGGTCGACGTCTTCATCACGCACCGCCCGCTTCTTCAACACCACTCCATCTTCAACGGCACCAGGTGACATCTTTCTAAGTTCCGTTTTTAGCTGGGAGCGCCCACAGGGCCACATCATTCCCAGGTCGCGTGGGTCCGTCCCTGCGGCATGTATCCGTTTTGTTTATGATCTTTACTTGCCTTGTTGGGGGCACCCCTCGGGCTGCATCATCCCCAAGCTGCTCGGGCCTGGCCCAGCGGCATTTGCTTTTCCTGCGTCTACTTAAAATGAATTTGCTCTTTCGCGCTTAATTGTCACTTGTTGCTTATCGCGGACTTCTCCGCTTTCATGCAAAGCGCTTGCATGTTAAAAGGGGGGTACCTGAGCATCACGACTCATGGGCTCCTACTGGCTCTCCAGCCCTCACCCCCTGGCCTTGACCCACGGCATCGCGACCTGTCATACCAGCGGCGGCTGAGCTAGCTCGAGGGCCGGGACCTGAGGACATAGAGCATTTGCATTCTAACCACCCTACAGGAACACACCATTGATAAAGGCCTAGAGCCAGGCGCAACCCGCCTCGAGGTAGGGCCTCGTGAGTCCCGCGCTGGCTCACGAGTGCCCAGATACACCTCTCCTAGCCCTATCGTGCCAGCCACGTGTCAGGGCGAGGCTATACACCCCCCGGGGGCTCCTCCCAGAGGGGAGCCCCCTCCCATGTACCAGTGGAAGCACCATGCTCCGCGCTAGCTGACGACACTGCCGAGGAGCGGCTATGCCCGTACACATACAAAAGCGCTATGCTTCGCGCTGGTGATAAACAACTGAGGGCGGCCTAGGGTCGTACCAACCTCAGGGATCCTAGAGCTTAGTGTCTGGCACCATCGCAACGCCTCCCCTCGGGAGCGCCGCGCGAGGGGGCTGGACACGGGGGCTACACCCGGGCCTCGCCCGAGCGCACGCCACGCAGCCAGGTCCCTAGGACATGGTCATCACGTGCCCCTCCCCGAGCGGAGCCAAGGTATGGAAACCCGTTCGAACGTCAAGGGGGACTCCTGAGCATCGCGACTCAAGAGCCTAACTTCCCCCGTAGCCCCTCACTCCTTAGTCCCGTCCTGGTCTCCAGTCGGGGCTAACGCTGGGTGAGGTACGCGCGGGGCCGGGCCCTGCCGATGCAGAACGATCAATCCACTCCTCGTTCCCTCCTTTCCTACTTGTTGCTTGTGCGTCAAGGGGACTCCTGAGCATCGCGACTCAGGAGCCTAACTTGCCACGTAGCCCCTCACTCCTTAGTCCCGTCCTGGTTTCCGGTCGGGGCTAACGCTGGGTGAGGTATGCGCGGGGCCGGGCCCTGCCAACGTAGAGCGCAAGCAAGTAGGGGAGAAAATTGCAAATTCCAGGAAATTCAAAGCAAATATTACAAGCCATAGATTGTTTCACAATGCCAAACACAAGTTTAAACGCCTCCGCGAGGCATGGTGCATGTTGCAGGAATAAAAACAGGACAGAAGACGCGAAGGGATCACTCTTCAATGGCGCCGCCGCCTGTGGTGGAGTCACGCTGGACGACTCCGCCTCCCGGGGCCGTGGAGTTGGCGGCACCGCGCCCGAGCAAGACGCTGAAGGCGCAGAACCTCCCCAGCAAGGCTTCGGCTCGGCCTTTCACGGCCTCAGCGGTAGCGGCGGCAAGGTCGCCGCTCACGGGCTCCAGCAGGCTGTCGAGGCCGACATTGGGGTCGCGCAGGTAGACGTGGCTGAGGACACGCGTCAGCGCCGCCGAAGATAGGGCACGCGCCTCGGCCTCGGCCATGGGGCCAAGGCCGTCTACGACATCTTCAAGCGCGCGGACCAGGAAGGGAAGCAGCTCGGCGGGGCCATCCTCCGCACCGGCCAGCGGCTCCTCCAAGCCGCTCTTGTAAAGCGTCTTCAGCGCGGCACGAGCCCTCTTCTCCATCTTCACGAAGGCCACCCGATCCTCCACCAAGACCTTCGCCTTGGCGTCCAGATCGGTCCTTTCCGCCTTCAGCGACCGCTCCAGTGTCTCCAACCGGCCGTGGCAGTCATCAAGCTTGACGCCCCGGTCCTTGACGGCAGCCTCCCGAGCCTTCATCTCCTTCTCTTTCTCCTGGCGGCCGCGGACCTCCTTGGTGACCTCATCGCGTAGGCCTTCCAGCTCGGTCTCCAACACCTCGCAACGAGTCTTGGCAGCCTCAGCATCGCCCAGGGCAGCGTCACGAGCGGCCTTGGCTCGGTTGGTGGCCTTCTTCTCCACCTTGGAGGCCGCCACGGCCTGGCTCAGCGCTGCTCGGATGGAGGCAGAAGAACAGGCCCAGCCAGAAGCTAACTACAGGCGCCCGACCGCTAGGCAAGGGTTCGCGCTCAGAAGATCCTCCCGCAGTTGGCTCAGTTTGCTGGCAACCTAGTCCAAGACGGCGGCAGAGGAAACAGAAGAAGCAGGAACCAGCGGAGCAGGCGAAGAAGATGGCAGCGTGATCACGGCTTGACAGGAAGGAACACCCTGGGCCTTGGCTGCCCCGGCTGCAGCATCGAGCGCAGTCGACTCCAGGGTCAGCGGAGCCACGAGGGCTGACTCCTCGCTAAGGCGTCCCAGTCGGCCTCACGAGGACGACCGGGCAGGGGAGTCACGAGCCACGCCGTCTTTCCCCTCAGTGGACGAAGGCGCCATCTCGGTAGGTGGACTCGCCCCAAGCGAGGCCGCAGAAGCCCCTTTCAACCTCTTCGCCGCAGGCGCCAGCCTGACAAAAGAATATGGACGTCAAGCCTCGGCGGCAGAAACCAAGCAAAGCAGGAATCAAGCACTTATTAGTCATAGCTCGCGGACCCAAGCAACCTCCCGCCGAACTTGAAGCCCAAGAGCCTGCAGCTGGGATCAGCCTCGGGAGGCCCGGAGGCAGAAGGCACGTCAGGAGGGCTGGAGCTGACCTCGAATCGCTCAGGCACAAGAGCAGACCCTGGGAGAACCAGCGCCGCCGCAAGACCCTGGGACACGTTCACAAGAGCTGGCCTCAAATCGCTCAGGCACAAGAGCAGACCCTGGGACACGTTCACCATCGCCAGCGCTGCAAGACCCTCGGGAGCTTCCACGGGCACCAGCCCATCGCCATTAAAGGTGGGCATGGCGTTCACCACCTGCTCCCAGTCGCTGCGAAGGAACAGGGGGACGGGGGCACCCTCCGGCTTCGCCACGTCTCCCCCAACCAAGGAATGGAGGGCCACGACCAGATTCTCGTTAGTCAGGGCCTCAGAACTTTGGCGCAAGGCGGTGTCCGCTTCCTCAAGCCTCCACAACGGGAGCGAGTGTTCCTGGAGAGGAGCCACCCGATGCTCCAAGAACTCCCTCAGGAGCGTGGCTCCAGTCAGCTTCGCCGCCCCCAAGTTGCTCGGCCTCAGGTCCGCGTTCATCCTCTTCAGCACCGCCCTCGCACGGGGGTCGACGAGCTCCGTGCGGGACCATGCGTCGACAGCCTTGGGCTGCCCCGTAGGCAACACTAGACGGGGGTGGAGGCGCCCGACGTCCACCATGACCCACTTGCTCCGGAAGCCTTCGATTCTCTTCCCAGGCTTCGAGATGGCATTAGAATTGGAGTATGCGATGAAGCTCTCACACGCGGAGACATGGCCACCAGAAACCCGGAGGGAAAAATAGTGACGCAACAAGGCCACCGAGGGCTTTACCCCGACATGAGCCTCACAGTAGTAAGCAAAAATCACCATGAGAAGAACAGAGTTGGGGTGGAGATGCGGAGCCTGCAAGTTGTACTGGCGGAGAACAGCAAAGAAGAACTTAGAGAAAGGAGGCACCAGACCGGCGACGATGGCGCTCACAAAGAGCGGATAGAAGGTGCTCCCCCTGCCTTCAGGCTGGTCAGAGCCAACCTTGAGCACAGTCGCCCCCTTGCTGCCCTGCGCCACCGTCATCAGACGTGTGAGGGCGAGGTTCTTCTCTGGCAGGTTCGGGGAATCCAGAGCCGGCGAGTACTAGGCCTCGGCCGGGGACTTGCGAGGTGCCATGGCGTGCCGGACGAGAAGGATTAAGGCAGATCTGGAGGATTTCAAAAGCAAGAAGGAGGAGAGTGAGAAAGAGGATCTAGAGCGAGGCAAACGAGAACAAAGCAAGTAAGTCTGGCCCGGGCACCTCTTTTGTCAGATGGACAGTTGCTAAGGCGTCATGGGGAAGCGCAAACGCCCACATCCAATCAATCACCACGCGGCGCCCAAGGCCGCAGGCTTTTGGGGCCCGCGGCGCTTCGCGCTTGCCCCTTCACTTTCCTGCTAGGCCAAGCCCGGGCGCGCCTTGGGCCCGGGGGCTACTGTCGGCGTTCTGGGAACGGGGGTCCCCAGACTTGCCTGCCTGCGGCCTACGGCGTGGCTCAAGTGGGGGCCCAGCGCGGCCCATCTTCATCAGCACAAGCTCAAGACCCTAGCGAGGGGCTGAGGGAGTCCTGGATTAGGGGGTGTCCGGATAGCCGGACTGTACCTTTGGCCGAACTCCTGGACTATGAAGATACAAGATTGAAGACTTCGTCCCGTGTCCGGAAGGGCCTTTTCTTGGCGTGGAAGGCAAGCTTGGCGATACGGATATGTAGATCTCCTACCATTGTAACCGACTCTGTGTAACCCTAGCCCTCTCCGGTGTCTATATAAACCGGAGGGTTTTAGTCCGTAGAAAAAACAACAATCATACCATAGGCTAGCTTCTAGGGTTTAGCCTCCTTGATCTCGTGGTAGATCTACTCTTGTACTACCCATATCATCAATATTAATCAAGCAGGATGTAGGGTTTTACCTCCATCAAGAGGGCCTGAACCTGGGTAAAACATCGTGTCCCCTGCCTCCTGTTACCATCCGCCTTAGACGCACAGTTCGGGACCCCCTACCCGAGATCCGCCGGTTTTGACACCGACATTGGTGCTTTCATTGAGAGTTCCTCTGTGTCGTCACTTTTAGGCCCGATGGCTCCTCCGATCATCAACGACGATGCGATCCAGGGTGAGACTTTTCTCCCCGGACAGATCTTTGTATTTGGCGGCTTTGCACTGCGGGCCAATTCTCTTGGCCATCTGGAGCAGATCGAAAGCTACGCCCCTGGCAGTCAGGTCAGATTTGGAAGTTTAAACTACACAGCGGACCTCCGCGGAGACTTGATCTTCGACGGATTTGAGCCGCAGCCGAGCGCGCCGCACTGTCATGATGGGCATGATCTAGCTCTGCCGCCGAACAGTGCCCTGGAGGCCGCACCCGCATCAGCTCCGACCCTTAATTCGGAGCCAATTGCGCCAATCGAGGATGGGTGGTTGGACACCGCCTCGGGGGCTGCAATATCTATGGCGATCGAGCCGAACACCAGCCCTATTCTCTGCGAAGCCCGTGACTCCAAGGAGCCAGACTCCTCTCCAGACTCCAAGCCTTCCGTGCCCCATCCTATCGAACCCGATTGGGCGCCAATCATGGAGTTCACTGCCGCGGACATCTTTCAGCACTCGCCCTTCGGCGATATTCTGAATTCACTAAAGTCTCTCTCTTTATCAGGAGAGCCCTGGCCGGACTATGGTCAACAAGGTTGGGATGCGGATGATGAAGAAATTCAAAGCCCACCCACCACCCACTTCGTAGACACTGTCGATAATTTAAATGACGTGCTCGACTTCGACTCCGAAGACATCGACGGTATGGACGACGATATAGGAGATGAACATGAGCCAACGCCTATAAGGCACTGGACAGCCACCTCATCTCATGATGTATACATGGTGGACACACCCAAAGGAAGCGACGACGAGGAACACAGGGATGCAACGAGGGATCGTTCACTCGAAAAGCAATCAAAGCAGCGACGTAAGCGCCGCTCCAAGCCCCGCCTCGACAAAGACAACAGCCATACAGACCCAACCATAGAGCAGGACGAGCCGGCGGACGACGAACATGCCTTCGAGCAACCGTCTGAATAGGGAAACTTGGATAAACAAACCGAACACCCCGTCCCCGGCAAAAACAACAGTCCGGACGACCTTACGCCAGATAGGCTTATGGAGCAGAAGAACCTCCATGAAGGGCTCGTCGCCACTGCGCGTAGCCTGAAAAAGCAGAAGCGGGAGCTCAAAACTGCGGAAGATGCACTCAGAATTAGATGGAGCAAAGTACGCAACACCGCAGACAAATATGGCGGCAGTCGCCGCACAAAAAGCTATCCAAAGCGAAAGCTACTGCCTGAATTTGACGAGGAGGCCTTAGAGCCCCCGCAGTCAAAAAATAGGAAAGCCAACCCGGTCAGATAGACGACCGCATGGCCAGCATGGAGGGGCAAGCGGCGACGCACACAAGCCGGCACGCGATCCACCAAAGGATCCGCATCAAAAAGATGGCCCAGCCATATCTATCTACGGGCCAAGAAAGCAAGCTCTAGTAAGCAATGCAACACAACAAATATCCGAACATCACGGCACACCCAAATACAGGGGTGCCGCACACCCCCTATGTTTCACCGATGAGGTGCTGGACCATGAATTTCCAGCGGGATTCAAGCCCTTAAACATAGAGGCGTACGACGGAACAACAGACCCTGGGGTCTGGATCGAGGATTATATCCTCGACATACACATGGCCAGAGGAGATGACCTCCACGCCGTAAAATACTTACCCCTCAAGCTTAAAGGGCCAGCCCGGCATTGGCTCAAAAGCCTTCCCGAAAACACCATTGGAAGTTGGGAAGAGCTTGAGGATGCTTTCCGGGCAAATTTTCAAGGGACCTATGTCCGCCCTCCGGATGCAGACGATCTCAGTCACATAACTCAACAGCCCGGAGAATCAGCCCGGAAATTCTGGAACATATTTCTTACTAAAAAGAATCAGATAGTCGACTGTCTGGACGCCGAAGCCCTAGCAGCTTTTAAGCATAACGTTCGATACGAATGACTCGCCAGACACCTCGGCCAAGAAAAGCCAAGAACAATGGCCGCATTAACAAGCCTCGACCCGCTTTTGCGCGGGAGAGGACAGCTAGTTGGCAAGATGTAGCACCAGCGACCCAAGTACATCCGAAGTTAGGGATGGAAACGGAAAACCCCGACGCAGCAAGGACCAGTGCCGGAATAAGGGAAACAGCCCAAAGATCACGGCGGTCAACGCCAGATTCAAAAGCTCGCGGCAGAATCAGAGAAAACTGCCCCTCAAGGATAACAGGGACGAGCTATCCAACTTAAACAAAATCTTGGACAAGATATGTCAAATACACAGTACTCCCGGGAAGCCCGCCAACCATACCCACAGAGATTGTTGGGTTTTCAAGCAATCTGGCAAACTCAACGCCGAACACAAGGGGCTCGACCCACCAAGTGAGGACGACGACGAACCCCACAAGCAGAGCACCAGGAAACAAAAGGATTTCCCACAAGAAGTCAAAACAGTAAACTTACTTCACGTGACGAACAGAATGGCGCCAACAGAGATACGCGCCATACGGACTATCCCAAAGGAGTCTCGCCAATGGTTGTTAAAACCGATCACCTTCGACCATCAGGATTACTCTAGAAGTATCTGGAACGCAGGCTGGACTGCCTTGGTATTAGATCCAATAATCAGCGGACTCCACTTTACAAATGCCCTGATGGACGGCGGCAGTGGTCTAAACCTGTTATACCAGGACACAATCCGCAACATGGGGATAGACCCAACAAAAATTCGCCATAGCAAAACCTCCTTTCTAAGGGTAACGCCAGGCCCGGATGCCCGTTGCATGGGTTCTCTCCGGCTAGAAGTTATGTTCGGCTCCCCCGATAACTTCCGTCGCGAACAGCTAACTTTCCACATCGCCCCATTCTCAAGTAGCTATCAAGCACTACTGGGACACGAAGCTTTCACCCGCTTTAATGCAATACCGCATTATGCATCTCTTACGCTTAAGATGCCCGGTCCACGAGGCATCATCTCATTAAAGGGAAAACATTGAGTGTTCCTCCCGCGCGGAAGACAGTGCGGCTGCCTTGACAGCCCCACAATAAAGCGGCTTCACCAGCCAAAGCACCTAAACAGGTCGTCAAGACCACGGACACGGCTAGACGAGACCGGCATAAACATACAATTGATAAAGGCTTAATAGCCGTATACCCCTGTACTAGGGGCTCCGCGCATATAAAACAAGAGACAATAAAGCTCAATTTTACCCATTTCGATTTATACTTCATTTATTTAGTATAACTCATGTTCGGCACGATCTTTCCTAAACTAAGTTCCTCTTTTTTACAGATGAACACCGTGCTACGCCCGTCCAGGATACGGCACAACGGAGACACAGGCGTAGACGTGCAGCAGGGACCCGCTCCAAGGATTCTTTTCAGATTAAGACCCTGCATAAACCTTTTTTACTGTCTCTTGTTGATACACATCCCCTGGTTTCTTGGTATAACCAAGGAGGAGGCTGGCGTTTTGGCATGTGGCCATGTCAGAGTTTTGCACGTACCTGGACACTAGGGGCTTATTACCAAGGGCGTTATCCCACCCACCCTCATAAAGACCGAATACCTTAGGGAGTGTTCGGCGTCGCGAGTTTGACCTTATATGCATCAGCTCCGAATCATGTCTTTGGTCAAATGTTGGGTTTGCCCGGCTCCTGTGTTTTGCTACCTTACGTTCTGCTCTATCGGCTAAGGCGGCACCAGGAGAACTACTGCGATTGTGCCCCGGTTCGGCCAGGCGAGCACCTCAGTAGAGAAAGCCGAAAACTGACTGTCATGATATAGCATGAGACTGGTCAACCACTCGATGACTTACCGGAATCTTTAGGATTCCTCCACATTAACGAAGGGCCGCTTCCCGGCCAGGCACATACGCGCCCCGAGTTCGGGCGAGCGCAGGCGCCACCAGGGGCTATATAAGTAGCCTCACTGTCAAACTCCTATGGCTAAGTGAAAGTGATAAAGCATCATAGTCCGATTGCCTAGTTCGCTGCGCTATCACCTCCTTTGTAGGACCAAGACGTTGGATCAAGTGTGAAAATGCGCCTTCTGTGAACACCCCCGCATTATGTGCGTGGGGGCTTAAGCCGACGACTGCCATCTTTCAGATTATATATACATATATGTTAAACGGCCGCACAGGAGGTATTATAATACTTGCAGGCACAAGTATAAAAAGCTTCTACAATTTATCAAAATATTGTTTTACAATAATATATGCTATTCGAGTATAGTATCCTTCGAGCACTGCGTCTCTATTAAACGAGCGCCTTGCAGAACTTCCTGAAAATAGTGCTCGGCAGGTACTCGACTTCCATCCGAGTCTGGGGATGCAACAGTGGTGGCCTCCATTTCCGCCCAGTATGTCTTCACACGGGCAAGAGCAATCCGCGCACCCTCTATGCACACTGACCTCTTCATCGCATTGATATGCGGCGCCGCACCAAGGAACTGCTGCACCAAGTTGAAATAACTTTTTGGCTCTGGCCTCTCTGGCCACAGATGACTCATGACATACTTCATGGCGAGTCCAGACAACCTATTTAGCTCGGCCCATTCGGCCAAACGATCGACTATTGACAGTGGACGCTCCGGATTGTGGAACTGCGACCAAAAGAGCGTTTCCACTTCGCGATCTTCTTGATCTCGGAAGTGTTCGGCCGCATCTGCGGCACTCGCTGCCAAATCCAGATAGGTGTCCGCCGTACTCCACATCCGGTCTAACGGAGCATGTTTAGGATCACAGAACTTCCTCCGCAGCATAAAGGGCTTTCCAGCCGCGATCTCTCCGGCCTGACGCAGCTCCTCCTTCATAGCTCTCATTGCAGAGCGAGCATCCTTGGCATCGGAAACGGCCTTCTCCAGGTCCGTCTGTTCCGCCCGATCTTCTTTTTCAAGAAGCTTGCAACGGTCAGCAGCGTCCTTCAGCTTCATGGCCATCTCGGCCATTTCCTTCTTGCTTCGGCAGTGAGCAGCCTGTTCGGCTTTCAGCTCTTCAATTGCCTTTCCGGCAGCCGCATCACTTTTCCTGGCTTGCTCCTTGGCTCGGGCAAGTTCCGCCCGAAGATTCTCCATGGCAGCAACACCATCTGCATCAAGCGCACACATTGTAAGATACTAGCATAAAGCTCCTCTTACCAGGTGCCACCGGAGGAATTACATACCTTGTGCCTCGTCAAGCCGCTTGTTGACAAGCGCGATGTTGGCATCTGCCACGTCAAGTTGCCGCTTTAGCTCGGCAAATTCATCAGTTCGGCTTGCCACCGGACACTTCACCACCTACGTATGAAGGCGGCATATTAGACCTGGGATTATGATCCTCTGCGCGCCATCACTTTTGACAACGCACAGAGTCTCAGGGGCTACTATCTACACAAGGCGCATCTTATTTATGCGCAACTGTCCAAAAAGGGTACATTATTTCGCGTACCTCAAAACCTGTCAGTAAACTCCTGACGGCCTCATGCAATCCGCTCTCCACGGATGAAATCCTCTCAATCACCGTACCCATCAATGCAGGGTGCTCCTCTGAGATAGATGCTCTCCCTAGTAGATCCTTCAGCTCCTCCGACCGCGCACCAGACGGCGCCGGACTCGTCCGATGGCCCTTTTAGAAGACCGGACGCGGAGGGCTTTGGGGGGCCATATGACTACCTTCCAGCCCTGCCGGATTCGGAGAAACCCTCTGCGACGATACCTCAGGGTCGCCCGCCTCACAAGGCGGTACGGCAGGGGGAGGCGTTCCGCTCTCCATCATCTCCGGAAGAAGATCCCCCGAAGACGAGCTCTGCTGAGAAGGGCTAAGGTCCGAGCTACAAGGTAAATTTTCGATTACTTTTCTCAGATATAAAGCAAGGATTTCTCTTGTTTCTTAAAAAGAAAACTCCTCTCTACTTACGGCTTTGTGGAGGGCTGATCCCCCTGAGGGCATAATTCGGCCGAAGTATCCCCCAGCACCGGACCCTCTGGCGAAGATTTCTTCCCCCGCTTTGAGGCCATGGTCTCCGGGTCTTCAGAGGCGGTCCTCTTCTTCCCCTGAGCAGAGGAATTTTCGATTCCTCCCTTCCGGACAACCTCATTTGAGGAGGTTGTAGCTTCCTTGTCTCCTCCCTCGCTTTCCTTTGAAGGCACAACCTCCAACATCCTGACTAGCACGGGACCCGGCGTGGTCTCGAGAGGGGGGGCGGACACCTGATTAGCTTTGCTTTCGCTATCCACTCCTATTTAAAGGATAACTCTTTTAGGGGCAATTTTATGATAAATATACGGACATCAAGTCCGGACACAAGGCTACTTACTTGAGTATCCGGACGATTGCAGCTCAGACCTGCGTCCTCCGTAGAATCCGGACACACTACTTGTGGTCCGAAGAACAATTTGTACATCTTCATGGGCGTCATGCCAAGAAAATGTTGGAGAACTCGTGGTCCCTCCGGGTTGAACTCCCACAGGTGGAGGGGGCGATGTTTGCAGGGCAGAACTCGGCAAATTAACATAACCTGCGTCACCACGACCAGACTGATGTCTCTTTCTAGGAGATCTCGGATGCGGCCCTAAAACAGGGGCACGTCCTTTGCCAACCCCCAGTCCAGCCCCTTGTTGACCCATGACGCCAGTCGTGGCGGGGGACCCGAGCGGAAAGCAGGCAGCGCCACCCACTTGGTGCTCCTGGGAGCTGTGATATAAAACCACTCTCGTTGCCATAAGCTGGACTCCCCTTGAAAAGAGCCCTCGGTCCATGGAGCACTAGCATTCTTGCTTATAAAAGCACCTCCGCACTCCGCGTGCCGTCCCTCGATCATCTTCGGCTCTACTTTGAAGGTCTTGAGCCATAGTCCGAAGTGAGGAGTAATACGGAGGAAGGCTTCACACACGACGATGAATGAGGAAATATGGAGGATGGACTCCAGAGCTAAGTCGTGAAATTCTAGCCCATAATAAAACATGAGCCCCCTCACGAAGGGATCCGTCGGGAAGCCTAGCCCCCGAAGGAAGTGAGACATGAACACTACACTCTCACTAGGCTTGGGAGTGGGAATGACCTGCCCTTGAGCAGGCAGCCTATGCGAGATTTCGCCGGTTAAGAACCTCACCTCTCTCAACTTCATCACGTCCTCCTCCGTGATGGAGGAGGGCATCCATCGGCCTCGAAGGTCAGAACCGGACATTGTCGAAGGTCCGAAGCGCCTGAAATCTGGAGCCTTGGGTGTTGGAACTCGAGGCGAAGGGCGAATTCGTTTGAGATTGAAAGAAAGGAGTAAGGCCTTGGTCTCTTTATAAGAGGTTGAATACCAAGGGCCCTCCCCATGAACGTTTGGGACTCGCCTTTGATCGAGAAAACATACCAACGGGTACGGTTGGGTTACCCACGCGCGTATTGATGAGAATCCCGGAATAAGGGGACACGATCTCTGCTTTGACAAGACGTGCCAAGGAAACCGCCTCGCTAAACGCGCTGAGGTGGGACAGTAAAACGATTCGAATAAAGACTTGGCCGTGGTGTGATGTCACGCTACAGAATACGTCAGCAGATTAGATTTGTGTAAATATTATTCTCTCTATGGCAATATGTGGAAACTTATTTTGTAGAGCCGGACACTACCTTTGTGTTCAAAATCTTCTATGAAGTACTTGGAGGAGGAACCCGCCTTGCAATGCCGAAGACAATCTGCGCGCCGGACTCGTCGTCATTGAAGCCTGGTTCAGGGGCTACTGAGAGAGTCCTAGATTAGGGGGTGTCCGGATAGCCGGACTGTACCTTCGGCCGGACTCCTGGACTATGAAGATGCAAGATTGAAGACTTCGTCCCGTGAACGGAAGGGACTTTTCTTGGCGTGGAAGGCAAGCTTGGCGATACGGATATGTAGATCTCCTACCATTGTAACCGACTCTGTGTAACCCTAGCCCTCTCTGGTGTCTATATAAACCGGAGGGTTTTAGTCCGTAGAAAAAACAACAATCATACCATAGGCTAGCTTCTAGGGTTTAGCCTCCTTGATCTCGTGGTAGATATACTCTTGTACTACCCATATCATCAATATTAATCAAGCAGGACGTAGGGTTTTACCTCCATCAAGAGGGCCCGAACCTGGGTAAAACATCATGTCCCCTGCCTCCTGTTACCATCTGCCTTAGACGCACAGTTCGGAACCCCCTACCCGAGATCCGCCGGTTTTGACACCGACAGGGGACAAGCCTCGCGGGGCGGACGACAGGCAGCTTCCTCAGAGGCAGCCTCATCAGGCAGGCTCACGAGGAGGCGGAGAGATCAAGGCGGGGTACCTCACGAGGAGCCCGTGACGCAAGCCATGATGATCGAGACCAGGCGGGTGCCGGCCTGTGCAGTGTCCTTGTTTCCCCTTTGGTGCAAAGGGGGCAAGCACATGCCAAGGCATCGGGCAAAGGTTACCATTCCGGTGCAACGAGACCAAGACCAGCAAAGCGGTAGGACGGAGGTCACCGTGGAGCCCAAGACGGCGTCATCACCAGTACTTTTGGCAGCCGAAGACCACCTTTGGTCAGGATAACTTGTACTAGATGTTCCCCTTCAAAATGGCCAATTGTTGGCGCCCTTCCCGCTCATTATTTCGGGGATAGGCCCAGGGCCTCCATAAATAGAGCTAGCCACCACAGAGTAGGGGACATCAAGAGAGAGGGGATCGAACTCCTAGAGATCTGGTAGAACCCTAGCAGAGAGAAAGAGAGGCGACTGAACTCACCCCAGCAGTTCATCGCAACAGCTCAAGAACACCTCTCACGAGGCTGTTCTTCCCTTGTACTGTTCATCATCAGCCCCTGAGGCAATCCACCACACCACACAATGGAGTAGGGTATTACACCACAACAGTGGCCCGAACCAGTATAAACCTTGTGTCCCTTGTGTTGCTCGTTGTTTCCAGCCCAAATCACACGAGGAGATTGGACGTAGATCGGCAGGGGAGAGATCTCCGCGCGCACCCCAGTGTTCGAACCTCAAGGGTCTGTCGGAACCCGAAATCCGACAACGTTCACTATCTTCATCTAGCATTTCTGTTTCTTGAGAATCATGTCGGGAGGCTGACACTGCATTCTTTAAATGAGGAGTAGTCCCCTTGCCTGCCTGCCTCGTCATAAGTGATTGATGAGGGATACACAAGAACATTAGTTTGATGTAAGAACATGGTTAATACACAGATGTACTAGTATGTACCAAAAACAGAAAGGCATGTTATATTCAAAGGTATAATGTGTAAGCTAAGCAGATGCAATTTAACCAAATTGGAAGCAATACAAGCTAGACATCCGGCTGGAGTGGTGAGCATGATCATCTAGGGCCTGAGAGCCTAGTGGGAGGCGGGCTGCTTCGCCACCATCGCAACTTTTTAGTTGGCTTCCACGTGATGCCTATCTTTGCTGGGCTTGTCACTGGCTCGGCCAGTGCCCTGACTAGCTATTTGTCTTCTGGTGCTCACGGGATGGTGGTTCATGTAAAAAAATATTTCCTTATCTTACCGACTTCGGCCTTTCGAATACAAGCTAGACACCATATGGAACATGCAACCACATATGACACGGCGAAGTTAAAGCAAGAACTTGGGATGGTGGTTCATTGCGAGCGAGGTCATCAACTCCAGAGCTACGTTCCCCGTCTCCATCTGCTGACACTACACCCTTTAAAGCATTGAAATGTATCTTGCCTAGCCGCACACCAAATTGGAGCGGCTTCTCTCTTTTCTTTTTGGCTTCTCTCATGGCAGCAGAGTCTGAAATACCCTTGCATAAAAACACAACAGTGAGAGTAAGGGTGAAGTGTGTGCAGAACTAGTGCGCTCTAAAAGTAGCAGATAGCAGGTGGCTGAAAAATAAATGACAAGAGACATATGATAGCTCTACAACATTGCATGGCAAACAAAATTAGATTCTACTCTGTATGATTTTGTAATATATGAGCACAGGAAATGCAGGTACTCCTCCAGCACACCACCACATGTGGTCATATCTAAGATAACAGTCGACTGAAAATAAATAGGTCAGTCGATTTTTTAATGAACCATCCGATCTATAAGGAACGGGCAGATGGCCTTCGTCTACCACCCGCCAGTCACTATTGACGATCTTTCTCGAACCGCCAGCGACCACCGGCCCACACCCCTGCCTCCGCCGCCCCGCCCTCCCATCGACCTCACACCACCGCCATACTTGGCAGCGCCCCTAGGCCATCCCTTTAATCCTGGCCGACCTCCAGATCGGGCGCCAGTAGCTCTAGGCCACACACGCCCCTAAGATAAACACCAAGGCGCTGCTTCCCTGGCGTAATAGGCGTACTAGCGCCTGTTACACCGGGGAATGCTTCCGTTAATTGGGAATCAAGTGGCCAGAAATTGAAATTCAGGGGGGCGACGGACCTCTAGCTAAGGTGAAATAGTATATGAGGAGAAACCTTGTGCATCGCGAGTTACTAGGAACATCTAGTATCAAGAAGAAGCGATCAACTAGTGTCTTCTGTGGGATGAATACCGTGCAAGCAGAGACGTAAGATTTGCACGAATAAGGGAGGAGTACCTTTTTCGGTTGCCCATGTGGTCACCTCCACAAGTCATGCCGATTTTCTTCTTTTTACCGGGGAAACCGATGTTCTGGAGGGTGCAGGCTTGGACGAACCCATGGCCAAATTGTTGACTGTGTTGTCGTGGCCGTATGTCGGCGGAGGGGAAGCAGATCCGAGGCGGCGAAGGACGGCATAGCAGGAACAACTCCGGTGCGGTGGAGGGTGGAGAAGTTGGAGCGGCAGCAGTGAGGAGCAGGACGGCGTGGTTGAACAGGCTCGGGTACGGACGGCTCGGCCTCGGCTTCAACTACTAGCCGTGGAGGGCGTTGCGGTGGACGACGACGTCAGGGTATCGGCTCCGGTGTGATGGAGGAGGGCGGCGGTTGATGGGTGGGATGGGGTGGAGGACGGAGGACGCCGGGGTTTTGCGGCTGGTGGAGAGGTAGTTTTGGCGCCCACGGAGTACGAATGGGGAATCGGACGGGTGGGGGGAACCATGTTTCGGTCTGGGACGCGCTTGTTTTTGGCTTTTTTGAGCAGAAGATGGGACGCGCTTGTTTGAAATTTGGGGAAAGTACAAACTTTGCCCCCCTCTTAAATTCCGGACCTACTGCAGGTTGGGGGTAGGATGGTAATCCCAGGTGTCCCAAATAGTGGGCGGGAGCAATTTCGGCCGCGCGCATGTGTGCTTAGGCGGCCATTGTGTATGAATGTTTTTCGGATGCGGTCGCGTGGCGTCGAGATGAAGCTACAAACCTACCTCGGTTTAGACCTTTGGACGTCGGGCCGGTAGGTTTCACGGGTCGGAGTTATTAGAAAAGTAATTTCCTTGTACTACCAAACATTGGTCTCACACGGTTTCAGGCAAGTAGAGGTTCTTTTGGCGCTCCGTTCGAAATTTTGAAACACAAGCATTCACGTTTAGAGTACTCTTGAACTATGAGGATTGACCTAAATATACAACGTTATATTTGACCTTGTATGTTTTAAAACCTCATTAAATTATCCACTTGAAAATCATATAACTACGATTATTTTGGAATGGAGGAGCGAGCAAAGATTGGTGCCCCCATAATTTAGGTATGGTTTACAAATGCCATGATATCAAATTTAAATAATTGAATGGACTTCATGTTGAATTCGATTTTTTTAAACCACCTTAAGTTGAATTCAAATGTATGCTAGTTCATAGGTAGTAGCTATTTATAATGTCCATTGTGTAAATTTCGTATGTATAATGTGCTTTACACACACAACATGAACTATACTCATGTTTATATTCGATTGCTAAAGCGATGCATTTTCTGGAGTTCAAAATACTACCTATGTGGATCAATTGTGTCGAATAATAACATAGACATGCTCAAATTCGATAGAATCTAGATGCCTGATGGATCAATGACCGCTCCTTACGCGAATTGCAAATATCATGATCCCATCCTAATATTTGGATACAATTTATATCTTTAATCAATGTGTAGAGCAGTCTTTTACGTGTAGTTTCACTCTCCATC
The DNA here is from genome assembly GCF_002162155.2 of Triticum dicoccoides. Lineage (NCBI taxonomy): Eukaryota > Viridiplantae > Streptophyta > Magnoliopsida > Poales > Poaceae > Triticum > Triticum dicoccoides. The sequence continues at coordinate 540,479,980 of NC_041382.1, forward strand.
GGTGGTCTCTCACACATGCTCACACACTCTCTCCCGAGGTGTCTTTCTCGCACACATGCTCTAGATATAACCCTCCCTCCCTCTCGTAACCATTTACAACTGTTTGCACTAACATTTATCACAAGCACTCTTCCTCTCGCAAACATACACACGCACAATCCTCATCGACCCTTTCTATATACATGGACCTGCCTACGTGTCTCATGTATGCACATTATCTTTACGCCTGTCTCTCACGCATTGTCTCACACCTCTCTTCCTAATCGACGAGTATGATTCTAGCAGAGCATTCTATAGGATGCCCCTTAAAGTTAGGTTGGATGAATAGTAATATCAGAGATAAAGGGGTTACCTTAGTCCGAGAACCTAGGGTTACAAATCCTAGCCGGCTTTGTTAGTCGACACAGAGTCCTTCACAATTCTGCTATCTTTGTCTTGTACGACTAGTCATCCATTGGTCTTCCTAAATGCATCACGGGCCGACCAATGTGGCGCAGGATGGAACAGAACGAAGGGCCTCACCTCGACCCACCGAACCTCACGTAGTGACACACCCTCTTCCCCCACGTCTCATTATCTTCTCACACCCACACATACCAACACAAACACCACACACACAAAAATTTCTCCTGGTGCCTCTATTCCCTCCCCCCTTGCATATACACACTCAAGGGAATGGAATCTCTTGTCGTGACGTCATATTCGTCTCTCTCTCTAGACCACTCTCATTTCTCGTGCTATCTCTCCCACGCCCCCCTTCGTCGGCCCCTCTATCCATGCCTCTCTCGAATACGTAATACACACACATACCTCTCTAGGCCCCGCCAAATGCATCAACTACACATTCACACATGTTACATCACGTACCCCATTGATCTAAAAAGCCCTATCTTCACGTTTATTTCGCATACAACATTCCTTTTGAATAAAGTGTGGCCAAAAAATTATTTTAGAGTTTCTACATATATACAACATTACAAACTTATATGGAGGAGTACAAACGCTAATTTGCATTGCATGGTGCCCACAATGATATTTATTCCGCACTATGAATTTGTATATTTTTATACTATATACAAAGTTAGTCATAATAAAGAGAAATGAACAGTATCTCTCTCTCCATCGCATACCCCCCTGTATGCCCCTTTCATGTATGCACACAAAACTATCTCTAGGTCCTCTAAAAGTAAGCCCCTAGAAAATTCACGCATGTTTCATCTTCTCTCGCGATATATGCAATGACAATCATTGTATTTGAAGCGAAAGCACGATATGTACATTGGACTTCAGAATCCACTCATTACGGTCACCATTTACGTTTAGTGGTTATTATGCAGTCACGGGCTCACCGTACAACTCTGTATTTGCTCATGACATGACTAGTTGACCAGTTAAACGCTCCACGTGGCACCTCTAGTGTTGCATCACATTATCTCACTACCATTGTGCCCACCTATCGACTTGTATCTACTCTACATCTACACTCTTATAAAATACATAAAATACACTCTTATAAAAATAGAGTTGGTGATGATGGTATGCCTGCCATCCTGCAATATAGGCCGTCCGATTTATATCTGACGGATAGGAAAGAAACTATGGCAATTTTGCAAAAAGGTACCCACACACCTCTCCACATTTGCAAATAAGGCCTTCCCTCGTTCATCCTTTTCTCTCACAAGATAAACAAGTCATACAAATGCATCTTGATGTTACATGCAACGCACGGGCATCTTGCTAGTAAGAATGAAAACAAACAACAACAAAATATTTGGACGGTGGTTCGAAGTCATGACCGCGGGCACATCGGACAAGGTGGCCTTGTATTGGTATGCTGAGCCGTCTGTTTTAACACACAGGAGCTGGTGTGGTGATTATACACACACGCACGCATGCACACGAACTGCATCCACACAACACTCACACAAACACATGCACCCACGCACGCACGCAACACTCACACGTACACACGCAGCCACGCACGCACGCACGCAACACTCACACGCACACACGCACGCATGCATGCACACACCAGTACACCACACGACCAACACACACTCTCACGCTCGAGTGCTCAACCTACACGTGCATGCGCACACATCAGGCCCTGACAGACACATACACAACTAGGTGATTCCCGCACACGGGTTGGAGCCTTGTCGCGCCTGCGTAAATTTGTGTTTATCTAACCTTTTGCCTATGCGAACTGACAGGTGGGACCCACAATGAACATTGTCAATTTAACTAGTCAACATGGCGCCACACAGACTATTTGGCCGGTCAACAGAGTGCAATCTGATGTTGAGCTGTGAGCAAGTGACCGTATAAACACCGCAAAACATATATAGTGACCGTAATCAACTTATTCTGAAGTTCGGTGACCGTATTACGCTTTTCTCTCTGTAGGCCCTCCAAAACTACATCTCTACACGTTCTCGCATGTTACATCTAACAACTATGCAATACAGCACTACTACTACACTCTAACACAATAAATCATATGTGTTTTTAGTTTTACTTGATATCATATTGTTACTTATAATTATTCAGTTTGCATACATTAAAATTGCCTTTGAAATGTATGGCCAGTATCATCTACCGCGAGGGAAAAATCCCGCCCTTTCCTATTTAATCGGGTTTGTATCGATGGATCGTGCGAAACAGCAAAACTATAGTACTATACAGTACAAGTGACAGTTCACTAGGCCGTCGTGTTGTCTACTCCTCCGTCATAAGAGTGGAGCGCTCGCTTTCATAAATCTTCTAGTCCCTTTCGCCGACATGTGGGACATCAAGCTACCGGGTCCACGTGCCATACCGGAATACAGTGTAGAGCAGCCAGGGTGAAGCACCCTAGTCATGGCGCCGGCGTAGTAATGAGCAATGAGGCGTCAAATCACAAAGCTGCACCTTTCGCACAGTTAAGTTGGAGGGACGAAGCAACCATCATTTCACTCATTACTGAATCCGCTTCTCCCTCATCTTCTTCAACTTAACCACGTGTTGCTTCTGCCGTTGTTCTGCCTCATGTGGGATGCGGATCGGCTTGGTAAAGCACTGACACGTGGGACCACATGTTAGCAAACCACCAGGACAACGTCCTCCAAAAATAAGAAGCCTAATCCTAGACTTACAAAGGGCTACGTAGCTGCTACGTATACTTTCCATCTAATCTATATATGCCCCCCTGATTTTCAGGTGGGGTGGGCCTAATCCTCTCCTTTAATCCAATCAAATAGTCCTACATCACATCAGTTCGTAACTTTACGTAAACCATTACGTGGATGTAGCATTGCTCAAATAAGAAACCTCCCCCGCCATCCGCGCAACAAAATCACCTCCTTTTTACTAATCTCGATTCTATAATTTTTTAGATCAATATAATTAAGATTTGTATAGATAGCACACAGGAGCAAAACCTAGTAGTATAGTTAAGGGCATCCACAATGTGTAGCCAAATGTGAAAATAGCTTTTGGCATCGTGGGAACCATTGTGGATGGTGTTGCCAAAGCCAAAACGATGGAACCGAAGCTCCCTGATTGATTGATTGAAGGAATAGAAAAATGCAACGTCTCTCCTTTTTCTCCCATGCTTGGACGCATGTAGTACAGTATAGAGCACAAAGTCTACTCCCCTGTCCCTTCTATCACAAATCACAAAGCAGTGAGGCGTCAAATCACAAAAGCACGGACGAAGCAACCATCATTTCACTCTTCGCTGACTCCGCTTCTCCATCATCTTCTTCGAGAAGCCATCTCACCGCATTAGTTACTCCTAGTAGTACTAGTAAAGGACTTCCTCGATGCAAATAAGGCGGTTGTCTCGGCTTGCAGGCGGCACTTGCGAACGACTTACCGTGGTCTCCCTCAATGGTGTTCTCCCTCGAACGCACTTTGCCAAACCACCAAAAAAATATCATCGACGTCACCGCAATGGGGAAGGAAGTCAAATATAGTTACTACCTCCATTTTTTTGTACACAAGGCCAGTATATCAAAATTACAATTTGCAAAGGGCCACTAACACTAATCGAGGCAAAATTGATGGGGTTAGCAACCAAGGACATTAATATCCCCTGCATGCATGCGGAAGTGAGAAGGTTGGTTTGCATGGCGCTGCATTAATCAAGCGATGAGGAGTGAGATGGTTAGCTCTTTGGTCTTTTTCGGAGAAAAAATACGCATTAATTGACATGTGAAACGAGGATTTGTATCGATTAAATCCCGCGAAGGAAAACCCAGCCTTTCTTTTTTAACACTAGTACTCCTAGTACGTACGTACTTATCCTGTTTGGGTCTAGGCCTTGCATTGCCAAACTTCGCCACACATTTTTGCCAAGCTTGCCTAAAGTTTTCAAAATGAGAAGGAGCTACACTTGCGCACGGCTATCGCGGTCGCACCGCACCCTCACACGGTCACTCCTGCACGCCGTGGTCACACCGCACCCTCACACAGTCGCTCCTGCATGCTGCAAACCCAACCAAGGGAATGCACCCTCATTGACACATGCTGTCGCATGTGAACACACCAAACTCAGCCATCCTATCGCTGACACATAATTTTCGTTCATAGAGTATGTTTATCCAACCGTATGTTGGGGAGTATCTGTACGACCCGTGCGGTGGTCTGTTGGGGAAGAAGAAGAGGTGAGGAAGAAGGAAAGAAGGGTTAGGAGACGTAGGATATTCATCCAACCGCCTGAAATGGTAGACTGACCCAAGTCAGGCGACTTGCATAACAAATATATGTTTTTACACAGCAAAAGATCCATAAAAACAACAACATAAAGAAAAACTATCACTGCTCGCGGAAAGAGACGACCTCGTCGTCTTTGGCTGCCGGCACGAACCAGCCGTCACTGCCGACGTGTGTCTCTGCACCGTGGTTGTCCTCAGCCTCCAGCTACTCGTTCAAGCAGAGCATGCGGGCGCTCTGCACGGACGAGAGCACAACCCGGTTCAAGTCGAGGACGTCCGGTTCCACCTGCAGGAGGGCCTCGATGGCAGCGGCATCCGCGCGCTCGCGTCGAGTCGAGCCTCCGCCGCCCGGTTCAAGTCCAGGACATCCGGTTCCTCCTGCAGGAGGGCGTCGATGAGAGCGGCATCCGCGCGCTCTGCGTCGAGTCGAGCCTCTGCCACCCGGTTCAAGTCCAGGACGTCCGGTTCCGCCTGCAGGAGGGCCTCGATGGTAGCGGCATCCGCGCGCTCCGCCTCAAGTTGAGCCTCCATCGCCCGGTTCACATCCATGACATCTGGTTCCGCCTGCAGGGGAGCCTTGATGGCAGCGGCATGCACGCGCTCCGCGTCGAGTTGAGCCTCTACCTCCTGGTCCTCCTTTAGTATCGCCATGTTGAACCGCTGGTCCGCCTGCACCATGCGGGACTCGGACGCCGGCACGAAGTCGACGTCCATCGTCTCATACCCATCAGGGGCCTTCTGCGCCGCGACCTCCGCCATGAACATTGGATCGGCTTCCTCCTCCTCGTATCTTGGCTCCAGAGAACTCGGGGATTGGGCCGCCGCAAAGCGAGCTTGGGAACGGAGGTCTGTGGCACCGACCACCGCCGTGATTTCTGCGCGGTGCTCCGGTGTCAGCATCTTGTAGTAAGTGATCTTGCGGCGCACCATGGCTTTTCGGCGAACTAGGGGATGCTTGATGCGGGCTAGGGGATCGAAAGGTGGGGGAATGGGCTGGAGATTTGGTGTGGTTTTAGGGCAGTGGCTGGCGTAGGCCGAGCAGCGAAGGTTCTGGTGTGAATAGTGGTTCCGATGATGACCGATCAATCGGTTTTGACTGTACATCGCTCTTGTCGCGTTCGCGTTGTAGCCCGGCACACTGGACCCTCCACATCGCTCACCGAATGGAACACACTTCGTCTTGCATTTTCGCTCGCTTGTGGGACCGCAGTTGAGAGCAAACCGACGTCCCTCCCCCTCCCCCGCCCGTGTCATTTATTATACCACCACTCCCTCCGTTTTATGCGGAGCAAATAAAAACAGAGGGAGTATACTACGGATGAGGATCCCCTGACGTAGCCGAACCCATTGAGTAACTGACATGCGGGGCCTAGCAAGCATGGGGTCCGCCAGTAAGTGACCGAAAGGGAGGGTAAGGCAGGGATACCTACGTTAGAGGATCCACTTCCATTATACTACTTTGACCAAATGTTAGAGTAATAATATATGACATGCAACTTACACAAATGTTAGAGTAATAACATATGATATGCAACTTACACAAAGCATACAGGGTCTAATGCGTTTTTCGAGGCTAACTTTGACCAAATGTTAGAGTAATAATATATGACATGCAACTTACACAAAGCATACGGTCAAATTCGTATGTGAAAGGAGTTTCCAATGATATAATTTTCACATTATATATCTCATGTACTATTAATCTTGTCAATAGTCAAATTGGAAACCATCTCGAGTACAAATCTAGGAGTACATACAAATCTAACAATATTGATCGGGCGTTGTTGAATGTTGATACCTTTTTGATCAAAGTAGATATACTTTGACTACACATAAAACTTATATGTAAACTAGAAAGGATAGGAGGGAGTATATTGTACGTTCAAAAATGAAACGAACATTGAATACCCTTTATATATGATTTGCGGATGCTATGATCACCGGTTCAAAATTTTGAATCCGCCGTAGGTATCACGTGCCCCCACTCGTTCCCTCTCGATTTCATCTCGGGGTCCGGAGATCTATTGAAAGAGGACTAGGGTGGGTACATGCAAACGATACTCGGCGGAATGTTCAAATGAGGCATGTGGGAGGATGGACTCGACTGGAGGGCGACATGATCGATGGAGAAGAGGGTTGGAGAGGAATGAGAAATAAGCAAACGCCACATGATTATACTTGAACGGCTCAAATAAACAATAAGTTGTCTCGCTTGGCCTACATAGTGAAAGGCCTAATGCGCAACGCGGAGCACTGACGCTTGAATATGGCCGGGAAAACAGGGAAACGGACATGTGGGGCACACCCGTCGGGACGACGTAGCGCAGACTAGTCCAATGGAGGAGCTGGCCCACGACATCCTCGCCACCGACAACCGTTCATGTGGGTCGTTGGGGCCAACAACGGGGCGCAGCTCCAGCACCGCATCTGGACACGGCGACCGCGGTGAGGGACACGCTCATATCGTCACTAGACACAGTCGGTTTTACTTTGCCGAGGGTGGCATTAGTGCTGTGGCACGACCAACGGTATGTTTGGTTTGTGCCCAAGGTTGCCCCATCAAAGCATTGGGTAGCCAAAATTTTGGTTGACGTATTGGTTGCCCATGATTTGGCCGACATTGGCAAGAAAAATGAACTTGAGTTGGCTAGAGTTCATTGGCATGCCAAATAAATGGCAACCATCCAAACGAAGACCGATCTTTGGGTCATGACCAAAATTTTGGTTGAGGTATTGGTTGCCCATGATTTGGCCGACATTGGCAAGAAAAATGAACTAGAGTTGGCTAGAGTTCATTGGCATGCCAAAAAATGGCAACCATCCAAACAAAGACCAATCTTTTGGTCATGACCAAAATTTTGGCAAGGTGCACTTTGGCCACAATCCAAACACACCCTAACACCCGGCTCGTCAAGGATGCACGGGGTGTCGCGACGCATCCGCGGAGTGGTGTAGCATGGCCAACTGCATCCTCTGGACCTGAGACCATGCCGGGTCGTCTTGCTTTTTCAATGACATGCGGGGATCGCATGTGAGCAAAGGGCATCTCCAACGTTGCCACGACCGCAGCTGACTACCCTGGCACACCAAAACCCTCGTCCCTCGCGCCGTCGTGCGGTGCGTTCCCAGCCGGCGCCAGCTGCCCGCATTCATGTCGTCCGTTCGTATGTCATCATTAAGAGGCTCGGTGCCTGCGGAACCAACTCTGGCGACTTAATGACGCACCCGGACGCTTGGCCTCACCGGAATGCGCTACTTAAAGCGGCAATGCCCAGCTAACCTCCACACCATAGCGCATCGTCCTCCTACCTGGAACCAGATCCGCCATGACCGCAACGTGAATGCTCTGCGGGAGAGCTTGTCTTCGGGTATGGAGCTCGAGGTCGCCGCCCTCGCTCAAGTCGCCGCACAAGCAGTGGCCACACTGGCGGCCGACGGCGGGAGCACCGTCATCCACGCGTCCTACTTGCCACCGCCCAACGTCCGGCACTGCCGAGGTTGGGGACTCCTCCGAGGATGAGTAGGGCATGGGAGGCGGCAGGGCATGGTGTGCCAACTGGCCGGTCTATCTCCCGTGTTCTACTTTTCCTCGCCGGAGACCCCACCTTCACTTCACGGGTCTTGAACCCCGCCCCCGTACATGGAGATCACAGAAGGAGGGCGTCGGTCGCCGCTGTAGAATAGGTTTAGGGTCGGGTTTCTTTTTTTTGTCCTATAAAAGTTCGAAATGTAATGAAAATCTGGCGTGTTTGCATTAATCTCGGCCGGTGTATATGAACTTTCACAATAATATACATATTGTAGGAGTACTAGCAAGATGCCCGTGCATTGCACGGAAGATCAAGATCTTGTGGGAGAAAAGGATGAACGAGGGAAAGCCTTATCTGCAAATGTGGAGAGGAGTGCGGGTAAAGTGTCATAGTTTCCTTCCTATCCATTAGATATAGATCGGACGGCCTATATTGCAGGATTAGACACATCTTTCTACATCCACGGGAACCTACGAAAGGGTTAACGTAAATTGCCTCTCTCTCTCCTCCCCTGATTTTCATGGTGGTGGGCCCCTCCCTCCCCCCAATCTACAATCAACAGCTCACACGTTTCACATTATGTTAATTACGTAACTGGGATTACGTAGGTGTAGCATTACTCGTCCTAAAAACCCAACTAAGCCAACCTCCCAGCATATCACGCGGGAAAAGACGCGGCCGCGCCATTTTAGTCAGGATTACCGGATTACTAGTAGTAGTATCGATGGATCGCGCGAAGCAACATATTTTTTAGGGGGCGAAGCACCTAGTTTAAAAGGAAAAAATGTGGTACACTCACAGCACTCCTGTCGTGGTCGCATTGCACCCCACACACGTTCGGTCCTACACACGGCTCACGCAAATGGAATGCGCTTCCGCTTGCCTCTTCACTGACACGTGGGACTGCACTTGGAGAAACCGACCATGCGCCAAACTCCCCCCGC
>NC_041382.1:540489547-540497774 GCF_002162155.2 Triticum dicoccoides
CGGCCAACTAGCCAATAATATTCCCCAAACCCCCCTCCCCCCTGTCCGCCTCCACTCCATTCGCTCCGCCAAATCCGCCCTCCCCACCGCGCCGATACATCGGCGCCGCGGTTCGGCGATCCTCTCACTCCCACAGTACGATCTCGTAGACTGCAGTCCTCTAGCCGCGCCACCACCTCTGGCTATGTTCTTGTGGAGGCGCACGGCAGTCAGCGCCGCCACCGCTGGCGACGTTCATGTGGAGACACACGGCGGTCAGCTTCTCCCACGGTACGCGCATTCTAGACTGAGGCCCCGTTCATGTCGGTGTAGTGCTGAATGTTAGCTGATAGACGCTGTTAATCTCACTGTTTGCCGAAGTAGTTTACTGTCAATATGCTCTGCTTAAGAAGCTTCCTTGCCCTGTTCTGCACTCAATCTGCTTAGCAGAGATGGCATGCCAAGGCCGATTAGTTGCTAAAATATCCTGCCATATATTTATTGTGACGTAGATTGCCATGGTCTAGTAGACAATCTGTTAGCTGAAATAGCTCTACACCGTTTTATACTCGATCTTTGTTGCTGTGATGGCCTTCGATAGTTCGATGGTTGTGTGCTCGGCCTCATTGACTGCTGAAACAGCTTACAATAATTTGGCACTCAAATCTGTTTGCTGAATTAGCTTTACATATATTTTGTTACTTAGATCTGCTCGTCCAAATATCTTGCCATAGCTTTAGACATCGACCTAGGTATTTTTTTCTGGACTTCATAAAAAGCATATATGTTTTTCCTGTAATATCTAGTAGAAGAACTAATTTGTATGTCTAACAGATGGAAAGGACTTGGACAACTTCTGCTCGAAGATTCTTTGCTGCATATGTCGAGGGGGTTGAAAACTTCATGAACTTTATCAGAGCTGAGTACGGTGGTCCGAAATCAGATGTGCTCTGCCCGTGTAGCAGTTGTATGAATTCAGTTACAAGACCCCAGTCAACTGTGCAAAATCATCTACACTTGTATGGGATGTCGGTCACATATACTAGGTGGGTTCATCATGGTGAAGCTGTGAACGTCAATGTTATTGACTACGTGGAAGCAGCAGATCACCATCTTGATCTGCCTGATGCTCAGGTGGAAGAGGAGGAGGAGGTGGTGGTAGAACCAGTGAGTTTGACCAACATTGAAACAATGGTATGAAATGCTCATGCATTCCGTGAACTTTCACCTGCAGAAGAAAAATGGTGGGCCCGCATGTTGGAACAATGCAACATTGCTGTCACCCCAGGAAATAAGCTGTCAGTATTCTCAGCTATGGTCACCTTTCTTCAGGTGAAGACATCTGAGCGGATGACCAGCAAATCATTCGATGCGATGTTGGCTGCTTTCCGCGAATCTTTCCCAGATGCGTCTGAGCTACCACACACCTACAGTCAACAACAACAACAACAACAACAAAGCCTTTAGTCCCAAACAAGTTGGGGTAGGCTAGAGGTGAAACCCATAAGATCTCGCAACCAACTCATGGCTCTGGCACATGGATAGCAAGCTTCCACGCACCCCTGTCCATAGCTAGCTCTTTGTCGATACTCCAATCCTTCAGGTCTCTCTTAACGGACTCCTCCCATGTCAAAATCGGTCGACCCCGCCCTCTCTTGACATTCTCCGCACGCTTTAGCCGTCCGCTATGCACTGGAGCATCTGGAGGCCTGCGCTGAATATGCCCAAACCATCTCAAACGATGTTGGACAAGCTTCTCCTCAATTGGTGCTACCCCAACTCTATCTCGTATATCATCATTCCGGACTCGATCCTTCCTCGTGTGGCCACACATCCATCTCAACATACGCATCTCCGCCACACCTAACTGTTGAACATGTCGCCTTTTAGTCGGCCAACACTCCGCGCCATACAACATTGCGGGTCGAACCGCCGTCCTGTAGAACTTGCCTTTTAGCTTTTGTGGCACTCTCTTGTCAGAGAGAATGCCAGAAGCTTGGCGCCACTTCATCCATCGGCTTTGATTCGATGGTTCACATCTTCATCAATACCCCCATCCTCCTGCAACATTGACCCCAAATACCGAAAGGTGTCCTTCCGAGGTACCACCTGGCCATCAAGGCTAACCTCCTCCTCCTCACAGCTAGTAGTACTGAAACCGCACATCATGTACTCGGTTTTAGTTCTACTAAGCCTAAACCCTTTTGATTCCAAGGTTTGTCTCCATAACTCTAACTTCCTATTTACCCCCGTCTGACTATCGTCAACTAGCACCACATCATCCGCAAAGAGCATACACCATGGGATATCTCCTTGTATACCACTTGTGACCTCATCCATCACCAATGCAAAAAGATAAGGGCTCAAAGCTGACCCCTGATGCAGTCCTATCTTAATCGGGAAGTCATCGGTGTCGACATCACTTGTTCGAACACTTGTCACAACATTATTGTACATGTCCTTGATGAGGGTAATGTACTTTGCTGGGACTTTGTGTTTCTCCAAGGCCCACCACATGACATTCCGCGGTATCTTATCATAGGCCTTCTCCAAGTCAATGAACACCATATGCAAGTCCTTCTTATGTTCCCTATATCTCTCCATAAGTTGTCGTACCAAGAAAATGGCTTCCATGGTCGACCTCCCAGGCATGAAACCAAACTGATTTTTGGTCACGCTTGGCATTCTTCTTAAGCGGTGCTCAATGACTCTCTCCCATAGCTTCATTGTATGGCTCATCAGCTTAATTCCACGGTAATTAGTACAACTCTGAACATCCCCCTTGTTCTTGAAGATTGGTACTAATATACTCCGTCTCCATTCTTCTAGCATCTTGTTTGCCCGAAAATGAGGTTGAAAAGCTTCGTTAGCCATACTATCGCTATGTCCCAGAGACCTTTCCACACCTCAATGGGGATACAATCAGGGCCCATCGCCTTGCCTCCTTTCATCCTTTTTAAAGCCTCCTTCACCTCAGACTCCTGGATGCGCCGCACAAAACACATGCTGGTCTCATCAAAGGAGTCATTCAGTTCAATGGTAGAACTCTCATTCTCCCCATTGAACAGCTTGTCGAAGTACTCCCGCCATCTATGCTTAATCTCTTCGTCCTTCACCAAGAGTTGGCCTGCTCCATCCTTGATGCATTTGACTTGGCCAATATCCCTCGTCTTCCTCTCCCGGATCTTAGCCATCTTATAGATGTCCCTTTCACCTTCCACACACCTACAGTAAAATGAAGAATTTCCTTCGTGCAGTTGGAATTGGATATGATATGATCCATGTTTGAAAGAATAATTGTGCTCTATTCCGGAAGGATTATGCCAACTTAAGTGAATGACCGAAATGCAAATCATCAAGATGGAAAGATGGCGATGCTGTGAAGAGGATTCCTCATAATGTCCTGAGACATTTTCCAATTACACCAAGATTGCAGAGGTTGTTTCATGATGCTAAAACAAGAGAGGATGTACTGTGGCATTCTAGGAACCAGGAGTACAGAGATCAGAATGTAATGAGCCATCCATCTCATGGTAGTGAGTGGAAAAGCTTCAATGATAAACACAAAGAGTTTGCCGCTGACCCGAGAAACATTAGACTTGGCTTAGCTTCAGATGGATTTAACCCATTTGGCCATCAGAGCGCCACATATAGCATGTGGCCAGTGCTTGTTATCCCTTACAACATGCCTCCAAATGTCTGCACCAAAGAATCAAACTACATGATGGCCTTGCTCATCCCAGGTCCAAAAAGTTCTGGAAAGGATTTTGATTTGTTCATGGAGCCTCTTGTGGAGGAACTTCAACAGCTATGGAAGGGTGTTCTCACTCGAGACCTATATAGCAGCCCACTAGCTGATTTCTTTCTGCGTGCTATTATAATTTGGTGCATCCATGATTATCCGGCTTTGGGCACTATGTCAGGGCGAACGACACATGGTTACAATGCATGTGTTCGCTGTGACAGGAATCCGTTGTCATACGCAATACTTAGCAAGATCTGTTACATTGGACACCGCCGTTTCCTTGCCAAGGACAAGTCGCATCCTAGAAAATACCAAAGACATGTGTTCAATGCAAAGCATGAAAACCGTGATGCGCCAAAGAGGCTCACCGCCAATGAGTTGCAAGTGGAATTAGAGAAGGTCAGGCATATTACACCAGGAAACCATCCTGGTAATGGTAGCGGGAAAAGGAAGCATGGCAGGGTAGAAGAGAGATTATTGTTTACCCGCAGGTCCACTTTGTGGGACTTGGAGTATTGGAAAGATTTGGGTCTGAGGCATAATCTTGATGTGATGCACATCGAGAAAAATATATGTGACAGCATTATCAGCACACTTCTTAATACTGAAGGCAAGACGAAAGATACCTTAAAATCTAGGATTGATTTGACACATCTGGGTATCAGAAAGGATTTGCAGGTGCAAGATGAAGGTAAACCACGGGATATGGGACCAGCTGTGTACGTCTTGGACAAGGTAAAAAGAAAAGAATTACTCCCCACCGTGTGGGCAACCATTGCCGAGTCTTCCCCGGCTCCATGTCGTTCCCTTCCTAGGCCTCGCCGTCGCCCACTGCCATGGTGCTCTCGGCGCGGCCTGGTCAACTTGGTCAACGAATGACATCCATCGGTCATGGACTGTACGCGCAAAATAATGATTCCTCCACCTGACAGCTGGGACCCAATGGAAGGGCCTCTGTATTTTGCGAAAAAATGTTCCCCCCGCTGACATGTCGGACCCACCAGCTATATCTTCGCACGCAATGAAGTGCCTCCTTATTACGCACAAAAAAAATGAATACCCCCTGCTAGCTGGGACCCACCATAGTGGGAGGATGACTTGTGGGCCAACAAAGTTGACGGGGACGGAGGGCTTTGTCAACTTAGTCAATATGAACGATTCTAGCTCCAGTGACCGTACGATGTCCATCCAACGACCGTAGTGCTTCTTCAACCTCTGGTCTTCTTGCTCCAGCCGCCCAAAGCAGCGCCGGTCGTGCCGCATGCTCCTGCCTCCCGTGGCCGGCTGTGCTGCCGCGGAGGCCTCACCGCCCCCTACTATTCCCACCGCTGGCTAGGCCCTGCGGCGACGGCAGCCTCACACCGCAGCCGAACCAGTGAACCCTCGTACTCTTCTCCGCGCGGGCTTCCACTGTCGCGTCTTCCCGGGCTCCTGGTCATCCCCTTCCTAGGCCTCGCCGTCGTCCACCGCCGTGGTGCTCTCCGCGCGGCTTGGTCAACATGGTCAAGGAATGACTTCCATCGGAAGAGTACTGTATGTGGAGAGGCTGACAACTGGGTCCATGGCCACAACCCAGTTTTTTTGTGATTTGCCAAGTAAGTCGCTTTGTCAGGCCTGTTGGGCTGCAAATCTTTCAAGACGAGGAGAGCTTTCATTCGGCTGGCCGAGAAAATGGCCCATCAGTAATGAGAAATGGGCTGTACATTTTTAAAACATATCAAACCGGCAATTAGTTTCAAATATATTTTTTCATTTCAAGATTTTAAATTACATTAATTTTTATGTGTGGAGAATTTGTTGGATTTTATATTGATATACATTTATTTTTAAAATCAGTTTGATTGTGAGTCAAAATTTTAGGATTAAAAATAGTTCGGACCACACTGAAATATGCAAAATTTCGTATAATTTTTTAACCATGGCCACAATTTGGGCTGTAATGCTAAACAAAAGAATATGGGCTCCAAAAAACCATAAGAATTAGCAAATGGGCTGAAAATTATTAGAAATAATGGCAGATGGGTTGTATGTTGTTTTCCACAGATTTGAGGCTTTCCTAAAAAAAAGGTTGACGCACAAGCAGTGACTGTTGGATGTCCATCCAACGGCCGTCGTGCTTCTTCAATCTCTGCTCTTCCTACTCCAGCCGCTCAAACAAGCGCCCACGGGACTGCCTGCTCCCTCCTCCCCGCGGCCAGCAGTGCTGCCGCGCAGGCCTCACTGCCCCACCGTACTCCCATCGCTGGCCTAGTCATCCCTCTACTCACCCACACCTGCTGTTATTCTCCGGCGACGACAGACGAACGAGTAAACCCTCGTACAGTCGTACTCCCCTCTGCGTGGGAAACAACTGCCGAGTCTTCCCTGCCTCCGTGTCGTTCCCTTCCTAGGCCTCACCGTCGTCCACCGCCCTGGTGCTCTCGGCGCGGTCTGGTCAACGTGGTCAACGACCGACATGCATATGAAGTGGACTGTACATGGAGAGGCCGACAGCTAGGTCTACGGCCGCACGCAAGGAAATGCCTCCTTATTACGCGCAAAATAATGATTCCTCCACCTGACTTCAGGGACCCACTGAAAGGGCCTTTGTATTTCACGAAAAAAACCCGCTGACAGCTCAGACCCACCAGCTATATCTTCGCACGCAAGGAAGTGCCTCCTTATTACGCACAAAAAAATGAATACTCCCCCTGTTAGCTGGGACCCAGTATAGTGGCGGGCTGACTTGTGGGCCGACTAAGTTGACGGGGACGGAGGGCTTTGTCAACTTAGTCAATATGCACGATTCTAGCTCCAATGACCGTACGATGTCCATCCAACGGCCATAGTGCTTCTTCAACCTCTGGTCTTCTTGCTCCAGCCGCCCAAACCAGTGCCGGTCGTGCCTCGTGCTCCTGCCTCCCGTGGCCGGCTGTGATGCGGCGGAGGCCTCACCGCACCTTACTACTCCCACTGCTGGCCAGGCCATCCCTCTACTCACCCACACCCCCTGTTACTCTGCGGCGACGGCAGCCTCACACTGCAGTGAACCAGTGCCCTCGTACTCCTCTATGCGTGGGCATCCACTACCACGTCTTCCCCGGCTCCGCGTCGTCCCCTTCCTAGGCATCGCCGTCGTCCACTGCCCTGGTGCTCTCGGCGCGGCGTGGTCAACGTGGTCAAGGAACGGCTTCCATCGGACGTGGACTGTACGTGGAGAGGCTGACAGCTGGGTCCACGGCCGCAGCAAGGAAGTGCCTCCTTATTACGTGCAAAATAATTATTCCTCCACCTAACAGCAGGGACCCACCGGACGGGCCACCGTATTTCGCCCCCTGACTGCTGGGACCCACCAGCTACATCTTTGCACACAAGGAAGTGCCTGGCAGTCGGGACCCACCTGGTCGAAGCGTACGTAGCATTGTCATTCTGGTCGCGAACGTGTACGTACATATATATTGGTGGATGTAGAGGCGCGCACGTGTCATAGTAGAGGCAGCCAGGGTGCAAGAAAGAAAATACGACCACGTATGTGTACATACGGGCGGGGTCTCGAACGCCTACTCGTGCATACATACGGCGAGGGCTCGTTGACATGGCTGGGTCGGAATGGAGAAATAGCGTCGTCGTCGTGTTCATGGGGAGGCAACGGAATGCGTCGTGTTCATGGGGAGGCAACGGAATGCGTCGTGTTCATCGGGAGGCAACGGAATGCGTGGGAGCCAACTGGCTGGGTCGGAACGGAATGCGTGGTCGTGTTCATCGGGAGGGCTTGGATGGAACAGGCGATGGAAACGAGGTCTGGCATACCACACAACAGAGGAAACGGACCTCCTACGTTCGGAACGGGGTTCTGTTGATCGGGAGGGGTCTGGCGTACCGCAAAACGGAGGAAGCGGACCTCCTACGGTCAAAATGGGGGTCCTGTTCATCGGGAGGGATGTGGCGTACCGCAAAACGGAGGAAACGGACCTGTGTTGGAGCGCTACGGTCGAAATGGGGGTTCTGTTCATCGGGAGGGGTGTGGCGTACCGCAAAACGGGACTCCACGGGATATTGTTCATCTCCACCGTCGACCCCCTCCAGCCTCCACGAGCTACTGTTCATCCACCGTCGACCTCCTCCAGCATCCACCTGCGACTGTTCATCCATGGGATCCTGTTCATCCAGCCTCCACCGCGCGCTACTCCACCGGCTACTGTTCAACCAACCCTCTCCACTGGCTCCTGTTCAACCACCCCTCCACGGGCTACTGTTCATCCTGCCCTCCACCGTCTACCGTTCATCCTGCCCTCCACGGAGTGGTCCTGTTCATCCAGCCCTCCACGGGGTCCTGCTCATCTAGCCCCAACCGGCTCGATCGATCGGGGTCCTGTTCATCCAGAGGCAACACCATGGGGTCATGTTCATCCACCCCCACCGGGAACTGTTCATCCACCCCCCCCCCCAGCAACGCTCACTGTTCATCCAGAGGCAGCATCGATCGGCTTCAGTTAGCAGCAGTAGCGAAGGACTCACTCGATT
>NC_041382.1:540498495-540512008 GCF_002162155.2 Triticum dicoccoides
CGATCGATCGGGGTCCTGTTCATCCAGAGGCAACACCATGGGGTCATGTTCATCCACCCCCACCGGGAACTGTTCATCCACCCCCCCCCCAGCAACGCTCACTGTTCATCCAGAGGCAGCATCGATCGGCTTCAGTTAGCAGCAGTAGCGAAGGACTCACTCGATTGGGTTCAGTTAACAGCCATCGACTGATCGCTCGGATTCAGTAATGCATAGCCTGCAGTGCAATCGCTCGGGTTTAGTTAGATCCCAACGCCTCTCTCGGGTTCAGTTAGAGCCAACGCCTCGCACACACGCGCGTACGTGTACGAGAGAAACGCGCATCGCTCGGCCCCCGACCTCCCACCGTAATCGGGAACTCCCCGAAATTTTCCTCGCCCTCGCTTCTACCACGGTTTTTTCTTCATGGACGGCCCAAAGAATGTCATGCAGCTGCGTCTCCGGCCCGCCCAGGATGAAAAGCCCATTTTCTGTCATGATTTTTTGTCATAGAAGTAGGAGCCCACTACATCTATGATGATACTGGGTTTTGTCGCAATTATCATCATAGAAGTGTCATATGTATGACAAAAAAAATTCGTTCGGCCCAAAATGTCACGGATGTGTCTTTTTTTGTAGTGTAGCTAGATGTCTTCCTCTCTCTCTTTGATCCTCAATACCATGTTCTTAAAAATCTATCCTATGTAATCTTCTTTTCTGGTGTGTTTGTCGAGATCCGCTGAATTGTGGATTTATGATCAGTTTATCTATGAATATTATTTGAATCTTCTCTGAATTCTTGTATGCATGATTTTATATCTTTGTATTTCTCTTTGAATTATCGGGTTGGTTTGGACAACTAGGTTGGTTTTTCTTGCAATGGGGGGGGTGCTTAGTTTTGGGTTCAATCTTGGGGTGTCCTCACCCAATGACAAAGTAGGGGTAGCGATGCACATATTTGTATTGTTGCCATCAAGGGTAAAAGATGGGGTTTTCATCATATTGCTTGAGTTTATCCCTCTACATCATGTCATCTTACTTAAGGCGTTACTCCGTTCTTATGAAATTAATACTCTAGATGCATGCTGGATAGTGATCGATGTGTGGAGTAATAGTAGTAGATGCAGAATCGTTTTGGCCTACTTAACACGGATGTGATGCCTATATGCATAATCATTTCCTTGTATTGTCATAACTTTGTGCTTTTCTATCAATTGCTTGACAGTAATTTGTTCACCCACCGTATTATTTTTCTTCAAACCTATGGCCCCCGGGTCTATTTTCCATCATATATTTTCAAATCTAAAAACCAAAAAACCCAAAAATATCTCGCTGCAATTTATTTACTTTTATTTTGTTTTACATTTTAGTAATCTTTTATATCTATCTCTATCAGATCTCACCTTTGCAAGTGAATGTGAAGGGATTGACAACCCCTTTATCGTGTTGGGTGCAAGTGTTTGATTGTTTGTGCAGGTGCATAGATTGGAGACTTGCTTGTATCTCCTACTAGATTGGTACCTTGGTTCTTAACTGAGGGAAATACTTATCTCTACTTTTCTGCATCACCCTTTCCGCTTCAAGGGAAAAACCAACGCAAGCTCAACAGGTAGCAACTTACGGTGAAGCCTATATTTACAAGAAAGTCAGTGGGAGCTCTGTAGCATTTCTAATACTATATGTGGATAACATATTGTTGATTGGAAATGATATAGCATTTCTAGATAGCATAAAAGGATACTTGAATAAGAACTTTTCAATGAAATACCTCACCGAAGTTGCTTATATATTGGGCATCAAGATCTACAAGGATAGATGAAGATGCTTAATAGGACTTTCACAAAGCACATACCTTGACAAAGTTTTGAAGAAGTTCAAAATGGACCAGTCAAAGAAAGGGTTCTTGCCTGTGTTACAAGGTGTGAAATTGAGTCAGACTCAAAGCCCGACCACTTCAAAGATAGAGAGAAAATGAAAGTCATTCCCTATGGCTCAGCCATAGGTTCTATCATGTATGCTATGATGTGTACCAGACCTGATGTGTGCCTTGCCATAAGTTTGGCAGGGAGGAACCAAAGTAATCCAGGAGTATCACTAGACAGCGGTCAAGAACATCTTGAAGTACCTGAAAAGGGCCAAGGATATGTTTCTAGTTTATGGAGGTGACAAAGAGCTCTTAGTAAATGGTTACGTCAATGCTAGCTTGGACATTGATCCGGATGACTCTAAGTCACAAATCAGATACATATTTATATTGAGTGGTGGATCTGTCGATTGGTGCAGTTCCAATCAGAGCCTTGTGGCGGGATCTACGTGTGAAGCGGAGTACATAGCTGCTCCGGAAGCAGCACATGAAGGAGTTCATATCCGATCTAGGTGTAATACCCAGTGCATCGGGTCCAATGAAAATCTTTTGTGACAACACTGGAGCAATTGCTTTAGCGAAGGAATCCAGGTTTCACAAGAGAACCAAACACATCAAGACACGCTTCAACTCCATTCGTGAAAAGGTCAAGGATGGAGACATAGAAGTTTGCGAAATACATACGGATCTGAATGTAGCAGACCTGTTGACTAAGCCTCTTCTGCGAGCAAAACATGATCAACACCAAGACTCCATGGTTGTTAGATTCATTACAATGTAATCCAGATTAGTGACTCTAGAGCAAGTGGGGGACTGATGGAAATATGCCCTAGAGGCAATAATAAAGTTGTTATTATTATATTTCGTTATTCATGATAGAATTGTATTGATCGGAAACTTAAATACATGTGCGGATACGTAAACAAATACCATGTCCCTAGTAAGCCTCTTCTAGACTAGCTCGTTGATCAAAGATGGTTAAGGTTTCCTAACCATAGACATATATTGTCACTTGATAACGTGATCACATCATTAAGAGAATGATGTGATGGACAAGACCCATCTGTTAGCTTAGCATATGATCGTTCAGTTTATAGCTATTGATTTCTTAATGTCAAATACATATTCCTTCGTCTATGAGATCATGCAACTCTTGGATACCGGAGGAATACCTTATGTGCTATCAAACATCACAACGTAACTGGGTGATCAGAAAGATGCTCTACAGGTATCTCCGAAGGTGTCTATTGAGTTGGCATGGATCGAGATTAGGATTTGTCACTCTGAGTATCAGAGAGGTATCTCCGGGCCCTCTCGGTAATACACATCACAAGAAGCTTGCAAGAAAAATGACTAAGGAATTAGTTAGGATATGATGTATTACTGAACGAGTAAAGAGACTTGCCAGTAACAAGATTGAACTAGGTATGAAGATACTGACGATCGAATATCGGGCAAGTAACATACCGATAGACAAAGGGAATTATGTATGTTGTCATAAGGTTCGACCGATAAAGATCTTCGTAGAATATGTAGGAACCAATATGGGCATCCAGGTTCTGCTATTGGTTATTGACCGCAGAGGTGTCTCGGTGATGTCTACATAGTTCTCGAACCCATAGGGTCCGCACGCTTAATGTTCGTTGACAATATAGTATTACATGAGTTATGTGATTTGGTGACCGAATGTTGTTCGGAATCCCGGATGAGATCACGGACATGACGAGGAGCTCTAGAATGGTCCAGAGGTAAAGATTGATATATGCTACCTCTTGAGCTTGCGTTGGTTTTTCCCTTGAAGAGGAAAGGGTGATGCAACAAAGTGGAGTAAGTATTTCCCTCTGCTTTTGGGAACCAAGGTATCAATCCAGTAGGAGTCAACGCACAAGCCACTGAATACCTGCACAAACAAACACCAACTTGCACCCAACGCGACAAAGGGGTTGTCAATCCCTTCACGGTTATTTGAAAAGTGAGATCTGATATAGATGGATAAACGGTAAAGTAATTTTTTTGGTATTTTTGGTTTATAAATCGGAAAGTAAAAGATTGCAAATAAAGTAAATAGGAAACTAGAATTGTAGATCGGAAACTTATATTATGGAAAATAGAAGATTATATGATGGAAAATAGACCCGGGGGCCATAGGTTTCACTAGAGGCTTCTCTCAAGATAGAAAATATTACGGTGGGTGAACAAATTATTGCCAGGCAATTGATAGAAAATCACAAAGTTATGACGATATCTAAGGCAATGATCATGAATATAGGCATCACGTCTGTATCAAGTAGACCGAAACAATTTTGCATCTACTACTATTACTCCACACATCAACCGACTCCTGCATGCATCTAGAGTATTAAGTTCATAAAAAAAGAGTAACGCATTAAGTAAGATGACATGATGTAACGGAATAAACTCAAACAATATGATGAAAAACCCCATCTTGTTATCCTCGATGGCAACAATAAAATACGTGTCGGTTCCCCTTCTGTCACTAGGATCGAGCACCGCAACATTGAACCCAAAGCTAAGCACTTCTCCCATTGCAAGAAAAACCAATCTAGTTGGCCAAACCAAACCGATAGTTTGAAGAGACTTGCAAAGATATCAAATCATGCATATAAGAATTCAGAGGAGATTCAAATAATATTCATAGATAAGCTGATCATAAATCCACAATTCATCGGATCTCGATAAACACAGCACAAAAAAGTATTACATCGAATAGATCTCCAAAAATATCGAGGAGAACATGGTATTGAGAATCAAAGAGAGAGAAGAAGCCATCTAGCTACTAGTTATGGACCCGTAGGTCTATGGTAAACTACTCACGCTTCATTGGAGAGGCAATGGGGTTGATGTAGAAGCCCTCCTTGATTGAATCCCCCTCTGGTAGGACGCCGAGAAAGGCTCTAGATGGGATCTCACGGGTACAGAAGGTTGTGGCGGTGGAAAAGTGGTTTTGTGGCTCCCCGTAGAAGGTTTGGGGGTATTTGAGAATATATAGGCAGAAGAAATGGGTCGGTGGAGTCACGAGGGGCCCACAAGGGTGGGGGCGCACCCTCCGTCCTTGTGGGTGCCTCGTGGCTTCCCTGACGTGTACTCCAAGTCATCTAGACGTCTTCTAGTCCAAGAAAAATCATCGTGAAAGTTTCATTCCGTTTGGACTCCGTTTGGTATTCCTTTTCTGCGAAACTCTAAAACAAGGAAAAAACAAGAACTAGCACTGGGCTCTAGGTTAATAGGTTAGTCCCCAAAATAATATAAAATAGCATATTAATGCATATAAAACATCCAAAATAGATAATATAATAGCGTGGAACAATTAAAAATTACAGATACGTTGGAGACGTATCAGGCATCCCCAAGCTTAATTCTTGCTCGTCCTCGAGTAGGTAAATGATAAAAACAGAAATTTTTTATGTGGAATGCTACCTAACATATTTATCCATGTAATTCTCTTTATTGTGGCATGAATGTTCGGATCCGTAAGATTCAAAACAAAAGTTTAATATTGACATAGAAACAATAATACTTCAAGCATACTAACAAAATAATTACGTCTTCTCAAAATAACATGGCCAAAGAAAGCTTATCCCTACAAAATCATATAGTCTGGCTATGCTCCATCTTCATCACACAAAATATTCAAATCATGCACAACCCCGATGACAAGCCAATCAATTGTTTCATACTTTTGATGTTCTCAAACTTTTTCAACCTTCACGCAATACATGAGCATGAGCCATGGACATAGCACTATAGGTGTGATAACCCACAAGTATAGGGGATCACAACTGTTTTCGAGGGTAGAGTATTCAACCCAAATCTATTGATTCGACACAAGGGGAGCCAAAGAATATTCTCAAGTATTAACAGTTGAGTTGTCAATTCAACCACACCTGAAAGACTTAATATCTGCAGCAAAGTATTTAGTAGCAAAGTAATATGGAAGTAACGGTAGCGGTGGCAAAAGTAACAGTATTTGTTTTGTAGTGATTGTAACAGTGGCAACGGAAAAGTAACTAAGCAAAGATCAATATGTGAAAAGCTCGTAGGCAATGGATCAATGATGGATAATTATGTCGGATGCGATTCCTCATGCAACAGTTAGAACATAGGGTGACACAGAACTAGCTCCAGTTCATCAATGTAATGTAACATGTATTCTGAATATAGTCATGCGTGCTTATGGAAAATAACTTGCATGACATGTTTTATCCTACCCTCCCGTGGCAGCGGGGTCCAATCAGAAACTAAGGGATATTAAGGCCTCATTTTAATAGAGTACCAGAACAAAGCATTAACACTTAGTGAATACATGAACTCCTCAAACTATAGTCATCACCAGGAGTGGTCCCGATTATTGTAACTTCGGGGTTACCGGATCATAACACATAGTAGGTGACTATTGACTTGCAAAATAGGATCAAGAACTCACATAAGTCATGGAAACATGATAGGTTCAGATCTGAAATCATGGCACTCGGGCCCTTGTGACAAGCATTAAGCATAGCAACATTAATCTCAGAACATAATGGATACTAGGGATCAAACCCTAAGAAAACTAACTCGATTACATGGTAAATCTCATCCAACCCATCACCGTCCAGCAAGCTTACGATGGAATTACTCACGCACGGCGGTGAGCATCATGAAATTGGTGATGGAGGAAGGTTGATGATGATGATGACGATGGCGACGGATTCCCCTCTCCGGAGCCCCGAACGGACTCCAGATTAGCCCTCCCGAGAGAGGTTAGGGCTTGGCGGCGGCTCCATATCGTAAAACGCGATGAATCCTTCTCTCTGATTTTTTTCTCCCTGAACGTGAATATATAGAGTTGGAGTTGAGGTCGGTGGAGCCTCAAGGGGGCCACGAGACAGGGGGCGCGCCCCCCACCCTCGTGGACAGGGTGTGGGCCCCCTAGTGTTGATTCTTTCACCAGTATTTTTATAAATTCCAAAAATATTCTCCGTGAAGATTCAGGTCATTCCGAGAACTTTTATTTCTGCACAAAAATAACACCATGACAATTCTGCTGAAAACAACGTCAGTCCGGGTTAGTTCCATTCAAATCATGCAAGTTAGAGTCTAAAACAAGGTCAAAAGTGTTTGGAAAAGTAGATACGTTGGGGACGTATCAAGTTGGAGTAGAAGGTGGTTGTGGAGAAGACAAAAAAGGAGATAGTCTCACATCAACTAGGCGTATCAACGGGCTATGGAGATGCTCATCAATAGATATCAATGTGAGTGAGTAGGGATTGCCATGCAACGGATGCACTACAGCTATAAGTTTATGAAAGCTCAAAAAGAAAACTAAGTGGGCGTGCATCCAACTTGCTTGCTCATGAAGACCTAGGGCATTTTGAGGAAGCCCATCGTTGGAATATACAAGCCAAGTTCTATAATGAAAAATTCCCACTAGTATATGAAAGTGACAATATAGGAGACTCTCTATCATGAAGATCATGGTGCTACTTTGAAGCACAAGTGTGGCAAAAGGATAGTAACATTGTCCCTTCTCGCTTTTCTCTCATTTTTTATTTGGGCCTTCTCTCATTTTTTGCCTCTTTTTTAACTATTATTTTTATTTTTCGTCCGGAGTCTCATCCCGACTTGTCGGGTGATACGTCTCCAATGTATCTATAATTTTTTATTGTTCCATGATGTTTTATTATCAATCTTGGATGTTTTATAATCATTTTATAGTCATTTTATATCATTTTTTGGTACTAACCTATTGACAGAGTGCCAAGTGCCAGTTGTTTTTTTTCCCGTGTTTTTTACATCGTAGAAAATCAATATCAAACGGAGTCCAAATGCCACGAAACTTTACAGAGATTATTTATGGGCCAGAAGGAAGGCAATGGGCCTTGGTTGCACCTGGGGGTGCCTCTAGGGGGGCACAACCCACCAGGGTGCGCCAGGAGGCCCTGGCGCGCCCCGGTGAGTTGTGCCCCCCCCCGGACAGCCCTTTGCTCTATAAATACCCCAAAAATACCAGAACCCTAGGGGAGTCAACGAAATATTCATCCAGCCATTGCAGAGTACAGAATCACCAGATCCAATCTAGACACCATCATGGAGGGGTTCACCACTTCCATTGGTGCCTCTCTGATGATGCATGAGTAGTTCTTTGTAGACCTTCGGGTCCGTAGTTAGTATCTAGATGGCTTCATCTCTCTCTCTCTCTCTCTCTCTCTCTCTTGATCCTCAATACAATGGTCTCTTGGATATGATGTAACTCTTTTTGCGGTGTGTTTGTTGGGATCGATGAACTTCGAGTTTATGATCAGAACAATCTATGTTTTTATATCCATGAAAGTGTTTGAGTTTCTTTGATCTCTTTTATGCGTGATCTCTTATAGCCTCTCATTTCTTCTCCGATATTTGGGTTTTTTCTGGCCAACTTGATCTATTTATCTTGCAATGGGAAGAGGTGCCTGGTAGTGGGTTCGATCTTACGGTGCTTGATCCCAGTGACAGAAAGGGAACCGACACGTATGTATCGTTACCACTAAGGATAAAAAGACGAGATCTATATCTACCACCATATAGATAAACGGACCTTGTCTACATCATGTCATCGTTCTTATTGCATTACTCCGTTTTTCCATGAACTTTACATGCTAGATGCATGTTGGATAGCGGTAGATGTATGGAGTAATAGTAGTAGATGCAGGCAGGAGTCGGTCTACTAATCTTAGACATGATGCCTGTGTAATGATCATTGCCTGGATATCGTCATAATTATTTGAAGTTCTATCAATTGCCCAACAGTAATTTGTTCACCCACCGTTTGCTATTTTTCTCGAGAGAAGCCACTAGTGAAACCTACGGCCCCCGGGTCTTCTTTATCATATATTTGCCTTGTGATCTACTTTTCCTTTGTGTTTTCATTCAGATCTATTAAACCAAAAATCCAAAAATACCTTGCTGCAATTTATTTTATTTGGCGTTCGATCTATCAATCTACTACAATTTACCACACGTCTGTTTGCCTATCTTGAGGCGCCGTACCCCGGAAGGGATTGACAACCCCTTTAACACGTCGGGTTGCGAGGTGTTGCTATTCGTGTTGTAATGCCCCAAGACCGGAGCTTCAGATGCCTTCCTTGATTTCCGGGTTTCGTCGTGTGATTTGTTTGGTCCGTTGCATTTCATCTTTGCATCATGTGCATTGCATCATGTCATCATGCAACACGTTTTAAAACTCAACTAAATTAATGGCATGGATCTTTGACCCATTTAAATCGAGGGAACTCACATGGTGGTTTCTCTTTAAAACATATCCTCCCGATAGTAGGGAGCTATATTCAATATTTTATTTAATTTCAAATTCACCATAACACACTTGCAAAATATCCCAATGCCTTTGTTATCTTAATTCCTGTTCTCCAACATTGCCATATATTCTTTCATCATATTCCGAAGCTCCACCAAAAATCGGAACATTTTTGGACGCCTCTAATTCCTAGTCCTTGTTCAAACCATTTGAATTAAATTCAAATGACTTTGAATTAAATTCTTGCAATCATGCCTCTCCTATTTTTCGTGGACCGCGCACATTTTTACGAGTCCATGAAAATTATCCACATGTCCAACTTTTTCCCCTAACCTCTCTTTCTTGTTCTTTCATATCTCTGTTTTTTGTTTTTCTTTTGTTCCTTAGAGTGAGAGTGAGAGAGACAGCCCAGACGGCCTCTTAAGCCAGCGGACAGCCGGCCTATAGGCCATCCGCAGCCAGACCATTTAGGCCCAGGCGACACCCTAGGCATTCCTTCCCCTGCAGGCCAGCCCGCACCTAAACCTAACCCTCTCCACTGGGCCGGCCTCCCTGGCCCAAGGAGTCCCGCAGCCCCACTGCTAACCCTAGCACCCCTGGCTCGACCGACCTCTCCCCTCGATCCCCATCTTCTCCCACCAGCGCCGCCTACCCCCATCTTCCTCTCGCTCTACTCCCTCACCCTCTCCTCGTTTCCCTCCTCCGATAACGCACGCACCAGAGGGAGGGATCCCGATCCCAGCGAGCCATGCAACGCCTCCTTGCCCCGCGTCGGCCAGCGTGCCACCCGGCGGGCCCTTCCCTGACGTCGCGCCCGTTCCCCACCTCTGCCTCCGGCCGCCGCCAGTGAGCAGCTCCGCCGAAGCCATGGCCTTCGTCGTCGCGCCGCCTTGCCTTTCCTCCATCGACCTCGCGCCCGTCTCCTCGGCCGGACGGCCACCCCGCCAGCGACCTTCACCGCCGCCTCGACCTCTCCAGCGCCGCCGCGCCCCTCTGCTACCCCGTCCTCGTAGCGCTATGCTTCGCCACCAGAGCCCTTCTCCCGTGTGCCATCGCCGTCCAAGATCAGCAGGTCACCGCAGCGCCACCCTGCCTCCTCCTCCGTGTTCTACGCGTCCTCGACCTCCCCTGCAAGCTCTCACCGTCACACCGAGTCCCTGCAGCCGCCGCTGCTTCGTTTCTGCACGAGGACGAGCCTCTGCTTTTGCATCCCGCCGAGTTCGGGTGGCCCCAGTTCAAGCCGCCAAGACCACTTCGTGGTTTTCATCAAGTTCGGCCACCGCTGAACCTAGGGCTTTTTGCCTTGCTTGGATACGCAAGACCTTTCGGTATATTGCAAGTTGCATGCCACAATGACTTTGGATTCGACACAAATGTGCCAAGTTCCACTACCGTCGCTCGGTTTCAACAAGACAATGTGTATCGCGACGCCCGAAGATCCTGGATGCACCAAGTTCCTCTTCGTACATGTACAACTACCATCCCGTGCAGGACGCCAAGTACCTCTCCGAAAAATGAACATGTACCACTACGTCTGGAGGCATCGGATCCGTCAAGTCCAACAATGAATGTGTACAACTATCGGTGACCCCGAACGACTACGAAACGTGAACCTCTACTTCCCCTCCAAAACGTGTCCCACTACCGTCGCCGAGTTCGTGAGAACCTCTACCGTCGACCCTAGAGCATGCGAGAACGACTACTTCCACTACCGCCATCGCGAGAACGCCTACTTCCCTCTACGAACAAGAATTGTCCCCTTTGCACGCTCCGAAGGTATAACCCTGAGACGACGCCCGTGGACCGAATGCATGTGTTGTATGGGATGCATGTTTGGTTGTTGTATTCGCCCGTGAACCTTAGTTGTTCCTCCTCGTTGCCAAGCCGTCGACACGTGGGAACCCGGTAACCGGGAGCACCCACCGTTCTTCGCATGACATGCTCCCGTCACACGTCTTCTTTTCCACTGGCACCTCAATCGAGTTACTGGAACCGGAATGTTGCCGTGGCACCATTTCCGTTGTCGTTGCCGTGCCACCCCTTTCGTTTCCGCCACGATGACTAATGCCTCATATCTTATCATGTCAACGTTTTCATAAATATTGCATAAAACTTGCTCATGTCATCCGCATCATGATAACAACAATTAAAATGTTTAAAATTGTTGTTGCATTAAATTACTAAGGCATATGGGGATTTACTGAATTCGTTATCTGTTATATCCGGCCCCATTTAAATTGTTTAGATGGTATAGTTTTGTTATGCTTCACCTCTTGCCATGTTAACCAACATTTAATATTGTTGAGTACATAGCCGAGAGAGAACTAAATAATTAATGTGGTGATTCATCAATATGCAACTCGGTGCATATTGAGCTCCACTTAATCTGTAGTATTGTTTGTGCACTTTGCCATGCCATGCCTCATTAAACCGGACATGCATCATACTTGGTTGTGCATCATGCCATGTTCATATGTTGGTTGTTTACCATGTGGTTTGCTTTCTTTCCGGTGTTGCTTCTTCGGGTTAGTTCCAATAACGTCGCGTTGTGAGGATCTGTTCGACTACATCCGTTTGTCTTCTTCATGGACTCGTTCTTCTTCCTTGCGGGATCTCAGGCAAGATGACCATACCCTTGAAATCATTTCTATCTTTGCTTGCTAGTGCTCGCTCTTTTGCTATGCCTATGCTGTGATACCTACCACTTGCTTATCATGCCTCCCATATTGTTGAGCCAAGCCTCTAACCCACCTTGTCCTAGCAAACCTTGTTTGGCTATGTTACCGCTTTGCTTAGCCCCTATTATAGCGTTGTTAGTTGCAGGTGAAGATTGAAGTTTGTTCCTTATTGGAACATGGAGATGTTGTTCCTTGTTGGAACATGTTTACTTGTTGGGATATCATAGTATATCTTATTTTATTAATGCATCTATATACTTGGTAAAGGGTGGAAGGCTTGGCCTTATGCCTGGTGTTTTGTTCCACTCTTGCCGCCCTAGTTTCAGTCATATCGGTGTTATGTTCCCGGATTTTGCGTTCCTTACGCGGTTGGGTATAATGGGAACCCCTTGACAGTTCGCCTTGAATAAAACTCCTCCAGCAATGCCCACCATTGATTTTACCATTCGCCACCTAGCCTTTTCTTTCCCTTGGGTAGGCCTGCCCAAGGGTCACCTTTATTTTAACCCCCGGGCCAGTGCTCCTCTGAGTGTTGGTCCGAACTGAGCTGCCTGCAGGGCCACCTCGGGGAAACTTGAGGGTTGGTTTTACTCGTAGCTAGTCTAATCTGAGTGTGCCCTGAGAACAAGATATGTGCAGCTCCTATCGGGATTTGTCGACACATTCAGGCGGTGTTGCTAGTCTTGTTTTACCATTGTCGAAATGTCTTGTAACCGGGATTCCGAGTCTGATCGGGTCTTCCCGCTAGAAGGAATATCCTTCGTTGGCCGTGAGAGCTTGTGATGGGCTAAGTTGGGATACCCCTGCAGGGATTTGAACTTTCGAAAGCCATGCCCGCAGTTATGGGCAGATGGGAATTTGTTAATGTCCGGTTGTAGAAAACCTGAAGTTGACCTTAATTAAAATACATCAACCGCGTGTGTAACCGTGATGGTCTCTTTCCGGCGGGGTCCGGGAAGTGAACACGGTGTTGGAGTTATGCTTGACGTAGGTTGTTCTAGGATCACTTCTTGATCATACTTTTATCGACCGTGCTTTGCCTTCTCTTCTCACTCTCATTTGCGTATGTTAGCCACCATATATGCTAGTCGCTTGCTGCAGCTCCAACTCATACCTTTTACCTTACCCATAAGCTTAAATAGTCTTGATCGCGAGGATGTGAGATTGTTGAGTCCCCGTGACTCACAGATACTTCTAAAACCAGCTTGCAGGTGCCGTTGAACCGTACAAATGATGCAATCAAGCTCGAGGAGGAGCTCGATGAAGATCTTGTCCTTTATGTTGTTCCGTTTCCAGTTGATCAGTAGTGGAGCCCAGTCGGGACGATCGGGGATCTGTGTAGCATTTGGGGTAGTCTTTTTTTATTTTGGTTCCGTAATCGGACCTTGATTGTATCTGGATGATGTAATGCTTTATTCATGTATTGTGTGAAGTGGCGATTGTAAGCCAACTATGTATCTTTGTCCCTTATGTATTACATGGGTTGTGTGAAGATTACCTCACTTGCGACATTGCTTTCAATGCGGTTATGCCTCTAAGTCGTGCTTCGACACGTGGGAGATATAGCCGCATCGAGGGCGTTACAAGTTGGTATCAGAGCTATAATGGGAACCCCTTGACAGTTCTCCTTGAATAAAACTCCTCCAGCAATGCCCAACCTTGGTTTTACCATTTGCACTAACAACCTAGCACCTTCCCTTG
>NC_041382.1:540512306-540529358 GCF_002162155.2 Triticum dicoccoides
CCAAACCGAGCTGCCTGTGGGGCCACCTTGGGGAAACTTGAGGGTTGGTTTTACTCGTAGCTAGTCTCATCTGAGTGTGCCCTGAGAAACAGATATGTGCAGCTCCTATCGGGATTTGTCGGCACATTCGGGCGGTGTTGCTGGTTTAGTTTTACCTTGTCGAAATCTCTTGTAACCGGGATTCCGAGTCTGATCAGGTCTTCCCGCTAGAAGGAATATCCTTCGTTGACCGTGAGAGCTTGTGATGGGCTAAGTTGGGACACCCCTGTAGGGATTTGAACTTTCGAAAGCCGTGCCCGCGGTTATGGGCAGATGGGAATTTGTTAATGTCCGGTTGTAGAAAACCTGAAGTTGACCTTAACTAAAATGCATCAACCGCGTGTGTAACCGTGATGGTCTCTTTCCAGCGGAGTCCGGGAAGTGAACACGGTGTTGGAGTTATGCTTGACGTAGGTTTTTCTAGGATCACCTCTTGATCATAGTTTCACGATCGTGCTTTGCCTTCTCTTCTCGCTCTCATTTGCGTATGTTTTAGCCACCATATATGCTAGTCGCATGCTCCAACTCCACCTCATACCTTTTACCCTTCCTATATGCTTAAATAGTCTTGATCGCGAGGGTGCGAGATTGCTGAGTCCCCGTGACTCACAGATACTTCCAAAACCAGTTTGCAGGTGCCGATGTTACCGAGCAGGTGACGCAACCAAGCTCAGGAGGAGCTCGATGAAGATCTTGTCCTGTGTGTTGTTTCGTTCTAGTTGTTCAGTAGTGGAGCCCAGTTGGGGTCGATCGGGGACCTTGTCGCATTTGGGGTTCTTCTTTTATTTTGGTACCGTAGTCGGACCATGAGTGTATTGGATGATGTAATGCTTTATTCATGTATTTGTGTGAAGTGGCGATTGTAAGCCAACTATGTATCTCTTTCCCTTATGTATTACATGGGTTGTGTGAAGATTACCTCACTTGCGACATTGCTTTCAATGCGGTTATGCCTCTAAGTCGTGCTTCGACACGTGGGAGATATAGCCACATCGAGGGCGTTACAAGTTGGTATTTATTTATTTATGTAACGCCCCGAGACCGATGTGCCAGGTGTCCTCCAGTTATTCGCCGGTGCTGCCATGTCATTCGCTTGCGTGTTGCATCTTGTCATGTCATCATGTGCATTGCATCATCATGTTTTCAAACTTGCATCCGTCCCGGCCTCCTCGTTCTCTCCGTTTTCCGTTCTGAGCCCAGACACACTTGCACGTGCCCGCGGCATGTCCGAAATATTATTTTATAAGTGGCCGAAAAATGTTCTCGGAATGGGTTTAAAGTTGGCATGCGGTGTTGTTATGTTGTAGGTAGGCCGCCTGCCAAGTTTCATCGCATTCGGAGTTTGTTTGATGCTGCAACGGATAACTATAGCGACATTATAGTCGGTCTAACGTCGGACGTTTTCGGTCTCCGGAAACAGATGTCGGGTCCTCTCTCTCTCTTCTCCCCCTCGCAGTCTCGCCACAGCCCACCTAGTCCATCCTCCTTCCCCTCTTTGCTTCCGGAGTTGTCCGATGCGACCGCATGGTCCGAAACCCTCTCTGCTCAGTGCAGCAAACCCCCTCGCGCGCGCGTCCGAAAAGTTGTCCCGGACCCGACCCGGACTGTCGCCACCGTTGTGTCCGGATCATCCCCAAACATCTACAAAACGTCATCGTTTTCTTATTTGGGCTCCCTAACTATTTTATTCGCGACCATCCGATTACGATCGTAGGGATGAGATAGCCCCTAACCTAATCCACCTGGTGTATATATATTGTCCAACCCTAGAAATTAGGAGGCTTGTCCCTTCACCCGCCGCCGCACTCTCCACCAAGTCCTCTTCCTCGGGATCCCCTCGCCCGATCTCCCTCGATCCCCTCGCCCAGCCAACCACCGAAGCCTGCAGCCTCCTCCCACCTTGGGATCATCGACCGGCCAACCCGAGCCCCTCCTGCGCCCCTTCTTCTCCTTCCCTGCCGTCTACTCCCTCCTCTCACATCTCTCTCTTTCTCTCTGTACTGCTGCAACAGGGAGCATGCCAGGCGCCATGGCCGCCGAAGGGACTCCGCCGTCTCACCAAATCCATGCCTCCTCCTCATGCCAGGGGCTCGTCCTCGCGCCCGAGTGCGCGTAGTCAGCTTCGACTCGGCGCCCCACCTAGACTCCATCCGCAGCCGTGCTTCCTTGCCTCCATGCCCGCAACCTCCCAAGGAGAGAGCCTCGCGCTCATGCACGGGCACGCACATGAGCTTCTGCGCCCGTGCCTCAATCCCGGCGCCATGAAAGACCTCCGAGCTCTTCCCCAATGTCGGCCTCCTCAACCACCCCGCGCCACTACCGACAGCTCGTCGCCGGAGACCCATCAGCAGACCACCAGCGTCGTGCCCCGCCATGCTTCGTGCCTTGCCGTTTGTCGCCGAGAGCGTGCGGCGCCCCGCACTGAACCTCGCCGTCTCCTTGCCTGCTCTGCATCCAGACTGCAGCACCGAGGAGAGGCCTCTGTGTGGACCCCGCCAACCCGTCCTACTACCACCGCCAAGCTGCATCCACGCCATCCCCGTCGCCAAGACCCAGAGGTCGCGTCCTCCCCGGCCCCGCTGCTTTCCCCTTCAGATCTAGCCTGCTCGATCCCCTGCTTCAGGACCGAGACGTCGAACGCTGCCGCCGCGCGTTGACCGTACAACATGCCAAGGCCCAGCGGCGCCCAAGGCCCAGCGGCGCCCAAGGCCCAGCTCCTCCCGAGCCGGCCCCTCTCCATGTCGCCCACGCCCTGGCCTCAAGCCTGATCCGGCCTGCCCTGCCTCCTCCACAAACTGGGCCAGGCCCACTAGGTGAAGCCACACCGCAGCGCCCCACTTTTCCTTTCCTGCCGTCGGCCCAGCCAGTTTCGGCCCGCGTAGTTTTTTCCCTACGCTGCGATTTTCTCTATTTATCCAGCGAATTACTGTTTTACAGAAAACCCCTTAGCCTTCATGCATTTAATATCTCACAAACTAAGCATCACATGTAAAAACTTTGTATATGAAATATGCTTAGTTTTTCTTCTAGTTTCATAATATGTCATTTTCAACCATGTTTAAAATGTTTAAAATGATGTTTGCATATATTTTGCTCCTATGCCATGCTAAAATGACTTAATTCATAACTAAATAGCCGTAACTCCGAATTTAATAATCTCTATATGTATATGGGGTAGAATTTTGCCTAGTTTATCATGGTGTACTTGCTTTGCATGTTTAATAACTCTAAAATTGTGTTTAGGGCAGAACAGCACCAAACCTAAAATATGCATATGAGGATTTTTCCGGACTTGTTGTTTGTTGTTTTGGCCTCATTTAAACTTGCCTAGATAGGTAGTTTTCATTTGCTTCACCCTCTTGCCATGTTTAACAACATTGAATATTGTTGGGTACATAAACAAGATCGAACTAAATAAGTCATGTGGTGTTTGGTCAATATGCAACTCCGTTGCATATTGTGCTCCACTTAATTTGTAGGATTGTTTGTGCACTTTGCCATGCCATGCTTCATTAAACCGGACATGCATCATACTTGATTGTGCATCATGCCATGATTATGTGGTGGTTGTTTACCATGATTGTTTGCTTCTTTCCGGTGTTGCTTCTTCGGGTTGGTTCCGATAACATCGCGTTTGTGAGGACCCGTTCGTCTATGTCCATTTGTCTTCTTCATGGACTCGTTCTTCTTCCTTGCGGGTTTTCAGGCAAGATGACCATACCCTCGAAATCACTTCTATCTTTGCTTGCTAGTTGCTCGCTCTTTTGCTATGCCTATGTTGTGATACCTACCACTTGCTTTTCATGCCTCCCACATTGTTGAACCAAGCCTCTAACCCACCTTGTCCTAGCAAACCGTTGTTTGGCTATGTTACCGCTTTGCTCAGCCCCTCTTATAGCGTTGTTAGTTGCAGGTGAAGATTGAAGTTTGTTCCTTGTTGGAACATGGAGATGTTGTTCCTTGTTGGAACATGTTTACTTGTTAGGATATCACAATATATCTTATTTAATTAATGCATCTATATACTTGGTAAAGGGTGGAAGGCTCGGCCTTATGCCTGGTGTTTTGTTCCACTCTTGCCGCCCTAGTTTCCGCCATATCGGTGTTATGTTCCCGAATTTTTGTGTTCCTTACGCGGGTGGGTAATAATGGGAACCCCTTGACAGTTCGCCTTGAATAAAACTCCTCCAGCAATGCCCAACCTTGGTTTTACCATTTGCACTAACAACCTACCACCTTCCCTTGGGTTCTCCAGACTCAAGGGTCATCTTTATTTTAACCCCCCGGGCCAGTGCTCCTTTGAGTGTTGGTCCGAACTGAGCTGCCTGCGGGGCCACCTCGAGGCAACTTGAGGTTTGGTTTTACTCGTAGCTAGTCTCATCTGAGTGTGCCCTAGGAACGAGATATGTGCATCTCCTATCGGGATTTGTCGGCACATTCGGGCGGTGTTGCTGGTTTAGTTTTACCTTGTCGAAATGTCTTGTAACCAGGATTCCGAGTCTGATCGGGCCTTCCCGCTAGAAGGAATATCCTTCGTTGACCGTGAGAGCTTGTGATGGGCTAAGTTGGGACACCCCTGCAGGTATTTGAACTTTCGAAAGTCGTGCCCACGGTTATGGGCAGATGGGAATTTGTTAACGTCCGGTTGTAGAAAACCTGAAGTTGACCTTAATTAAAATACATCAACCGCATGTGTTACCGTGATGGTCTCTTCTCGGCGGGGTCCGGGAAGTGAACACGGTGTTGGAGTAATGCTTGACGTAGGTTGTTCTAGGATCACTTCTTGATCATAGTTTTATCGATCGTGCCTTGCCTTCTCTTCTCGCTCTCATTTGCGTATGTTAGCCACCAAACATGCTAGTCGCTTGCTGCAGCTCCACCTCATACCTTTTACCTTACCCATAAGCTTAAATAGTCTTGATCGCGAGGGTGCAAGATTGCTGAGTTTCCGTGACTCACAGATACTTCCAAAACCAGTTTGTAGGTGCCGATGTTACCGAGCAGGTGACGCAACCAAGCTCAGGAGGAGCTCGATGAAGATCTTGTCCTTTGTGTTGTTTCGTTCTAGTTGTTCGGTAGTGGGGCCCAGTTGGGGTCGATCGGGGACCTTGTCGCATTTGGGGTTCTTCTTTTATTTTGGTACCGTAGTCGGACCATGAGTGTATTGGATGATGTAATGCTTTATTCATGTATTTGTGTGAAGTGGCGATTGTAAGCCAACTATGTATCTCTTTCCCTTATGTATTACGAGGGTTGTTTGTGAAGATTACCTCACTTGCGACATTGCTTTCAATGCGGTTATGCCTCTAAGTCGTGCTTCGACACGTGGGAGATATAGCCACATCGAGGGCGTTACAAGTTGGTATCAGAGCCTTCCCCGACCTTAGGAGCCCCCACTGCTTGATCGTTTTTAGCAGCCATTGTTGAGTCTAGAAAAATGTTTTGAGTCATTTAGGAATTATATATCGGAGAGTTTAGGAATTCTTTTTACTTCCCAGTCCCTTCATCGCTCTGGTGAGGCCTCCTGACGTAGAGTTTTGACTCTTCTCTTCTCAATTTCACTAAAAAAATGAAGGATCACGCGGGTATCTTGGAATCGTTCCGATGGTTTTGTGACGAGAACATTGTTCTTGGTGCCTCCTGTCATTTAGGGGTTGTGGCAGTGTCCCGGGGAGTTGAGCTCCGAGGTGTTGTCGTCACAATTTTATCGTTGAAGTTCCGGAATACCTGAGATTAGTTTCGCCAACATCAAAAATCTATTTTATGCAGTTGTTGGTGAGATAACCTCGACGCCACCCAGTACTGGGGCGGGAGTTCGGGAGTATTGCCATAACTCGTATAATGGATGCTTTTCGAAGGTTGAGGTAGACGATTTCCGAAAGTTTCTTGGTTATGTGTTGAAGGATGGATACAGCTGGATGTAGGATTTGCTAGTTTTGGGTGAGATATTATGCTTCCCCTGTATCCCCAACACCTGATTGCATAACCAGAAAGTTTCGGGAGTTTATAAGTGGGAATTCAAGTAGCTCTTAGGATATCTTTCCGTTAGATGTATGATATGGAATTGGGGTTCGATGTCTAGTGGTTCGCCTATTCACGGTTGGTTTTACAGTGGTCTCGTTGTGTCTTAAAGAGTCCTTGGCTATGCTGACTCGGGGACGCTTCATATGTCATGTGCACTGCCTTGTACATGATGGTGCTGTACGATTGAGCCCATGTAGGCCCCACCATGAAAACTTCGGATGAAATCTCTATCATATGTTTGTTCCGGCTTATTCTGCAAGCCAATCCTTTGTTTTTGTTTTGAGTTGTGGTATTCGAGTTGCTTCAATGTCAAGTGTTGATTCCATACTTTCCCTAAGCGGTGTTCTCATACTCCGATGTGTATACTAATCCTTCTTGATCATTGAGATTGTCATGTCAATCTTTTTCAACCGGCGTGTTTTCTCTTCAAGTGGATCGGATCATTTCAACATCCGCAAGATCAACTCATAGTCTTCTCAACAATGTTTGTTTCATCCGTTCCAAGTTGTCTTTGTTTTCCCACCCTCCCACCCCTGTTTCTTCAAGGACTCATAATTCTTAATCAAGTATCCATTTTATTGATGGGAAGCTTCTCCATTCCTTCTCCGTCAATATTCTTATCCGGTGATTCACAAGAAGATGCTATCGAAGCTTCAAGTTCGTCTCTTGTCTTCTCCAGTGGATTTAATTCAAGCTTTGGTATTGAGCATACTCCTTTTCTTTTTGCCCAATGCCTATTTATGCCGGTGCACCTCTTAATCTTCCCGCTTGCTATTCTTTTGTTCTGGAGTGTTCAAGATATCTCAAAGATTCGTGTTTCCACTCTGCTTTCGTAATCCTTTCAAGCTCTTTCGAGGTTGTTATCTCATTCTAGCCATTTAATCGTACCGGTGCATTCTCTCTTTTAAATCATTCTACGGTGTTTGTTTTGAGTGGGCCCTAACCCACAGGTCTTTTCCAGGATCTTACCTGGCTCTTCTTATTTTTCCTGGAGCTATCTTCAAATTTCTTTTCGAAGTTTGACGTAAGAATGATTTATCATCAGTCAAATGTCTTTCTCCAAGATCTTCCAAATTCTTTTCATCATTGGTTCAACTTTTATATTCTTCTTTATTCCGGAGTGCCTCAACAATTCTTGATGGTGTTTCTCGTCGTCATTCTCAGATTTTGAAGACCGAAAAAGAGTTTCTTTTAAATCTTGCCCCATTCTCTGCCTTCCTCCCATAATTGTTTCGGTTGCGAGAATTTGTTTTCACCCATCCGGAGTAATTCAGAATATTTTCAGTTTGATTCTCCGAAGGCCATCATTTCAGGATTATTCATTCTAGCTTTCAGCTTTCATCCTCCTAATCTTACCGGTGCATCATTCAATATTCTCTAATCAGTTCGTGATCCCTTCGTTCACTTGTATCTAAATGCTCTCAAGCTTCTTCATTCATCTGCTAATTCTTACCCGGTGATTCATCCCTTTACTTCGTGCATTTTTCAATTCTACCGGAGGCTCATCAAAGAATTAATTCCTTTTCGAAGGGTTCATCAACATTCTTTTCAGAGGAGCTCAAGCACTCTTCATCTTGCAATCCGGAGTGCAATTCTTTCTATCGTATCATCGGAGGTGGTGTTATGTCATTCTTGATAATTTTCCTTCGTGTTTCATGATTCACAAGTTATCAAGTATGAGATATTTTAAATCCATCAACCTCTTCGTTGGAGTTATCTTGGGTTATATTTCACCTAAAGCTTTTCCTAAGGATTTTTGCTATTATGGTGCTTATAAATGACCCAAGTTCTTCATTTATCCTCCCGGTGAAATAAGTTTCTCGTCTCCTTGTTCATATCAATCCTATATTTTGTTTCCGTTAGTGGTAGAATTTCACCTCAGTTTTGAGATGTTTTCCTTAAGCCCACATCAAGCTTACTCTTTTCGTTGTTGGTTTTCCAACAACTCCGTTCGACTCTTCTCCTAAAGATGCTTTTGCAATCTCATTTAAGGTAGAAGATGTTGTTTTCTCCTCCGTTCATTCCATTCCTTTTCTCTCTTTTCTTCCGGAGGCATTGTGTTGTTGCTCTCTTCAACCTTTCTTTTGTTCTTGTCAGGACCTTGTTCCTTTCTTGCTTATCCATCTAACCGGAGCGTGGTGTCATCTCTTCTAGTTCTTTTCGCCTTATCAAGCCTTGCATCTCTTTTCAACCGGAGTGCTATCTGAGATTTTTCTTACCCCTTGTTCCATTCATTCAATAGTTCCAGAGGCAGTGTGTTGTGATTTCATTAAGTATCTTCTCATCTTACCAAGTTCTTATTCAATTCCTTTTCTTTTCAATCGAAGTGCTTCCCGAAGTTGTTCTTCCTTGTTCCTCTTTTCTAACGAAGTGTTTTCAACTTCATTCATCTCCATTACATTCTTTCTTTCAATTTGTTCAACTTCTCCAGGTTCGTTGGTTTCACTCATTTGTCAAAGGAGCAACTTAGTTTTACCTCTTCTTTATCTCTTCTGTTTTCCCTCCGGTGCCATTCTAGATCTCGGGACGAGATCCTCTCGTAGTGGTGGAGTGTTGTAACGCCCCGAGACCGATGTGCCAGGTGTCCTCCAGTTATTCACCGGTGTTGCCATGTCATTCGCTTGCCTATTGCATCTTGTCATGTCATCATGTGCATTGCATCATCATGTTTTCGAAACTTGCATCCGTCCCGGCCTCCTTGTTCTCTCCGTTTTCCGTTCTGAGCCCAGACACACTTGCACGCGCCTGCGGCATGTCCGAAATATTATTTTATAAGTGGCTGAAAAATGTTCTCGAAATGGGTTTAAAGTTGGCATGCGGTGTTGTTATGTTGTAGGTAGGCCGCCTGCCAAGTTTCATCGCATTCGGAGTTTGTTTGATGCCCCAACGGATAACTATAGCGACATTATAGTCGGTCTAACGTCGGACGCTTTCGGTCTCTGGAAACAGATGCCGGGCCCTCTCTCTCTCTTCTCCCCCTCGCAGTCTCGCCACAGCCCACCTAGTCCATCCTCCTTCCCCTCTTCGCTTCCGGAGTTGTCCGATGCGACCGCACGATCTGAAACCCTCTCTGCTCAGTGCATCAAACCCCCTCGCGCGCGCGTCCGAAAAGTTGTCCCGGACCCGACCCGTACCGTCGCCACTGTTGTGTCCGGATCATCCCCAAACATGTACAAAACGTCATCGTTTTCTTATTTGGGCTCCCTAACTATTTTATTCGCGACCGTCCGATTACGATCGTAGGGATGAGATAGCCCCTAACCTAATCCACCTGGTGTATATATATTGTCCAACCCTAGAAATTAGGAGGCTTGTCCCTTCACCCGCCGCCGCACTCTCCACCAAGTCCTCTTCCTCGGGATCCCCTCGCCCGATCTCCCTCGATCCCCTCGCCCAGCCAACCACCGAAGCCTGCAGCCTCCTCCCACCTTGGGATCATCGACCGGCCAACCCGAGCCCCTCCTGCGCCCCTTCTTCTCCTTCCCTGCCGTCTACTCCCTCCTCTCACATCTCTCTCTTTCTTTCTATACTGCTGCAACAGGGATCATGCCAGGCGCCATGGCCGCCGAAGGGACTCCGCCATCTCACCGAATACACGCCTCCTCCTCACGCCAGGGGCTCGTCCTCACGCCCGAGCGCGCGCAGTCAGCTCTGACTCGGCGCCCCACCCAGACTCCATCCGCAGCCGTGCTTCCTTGCCTCCACGCCCGCAACCTCCCGAGGAGAGAGCCTCGCGCTCGTGCACGGGCACGCACATGAGCTTCTGCGCCCGCGCCTCAATCCCGGCGCCATGAAAGACCTCCGAGCTCTTCCCCAACGTCGGCCTCCTCAACCACCCCGCGCCACTACTGACAGCTCGTCGCCGGAGACCCATCAGCAAACCACCAGCGTCGTGCCCCGCCATGCTTCGTGCCTTGTCGTTTGTTGTCCAGAGCATTTTTAGGATCATGCGGGTATCTTGGAATCGTTCCGATCGATTTGTGACGAGAACATTGTTCTTGGTGCCTCCTGTCATTTAGGGGTTGTGGCAGTGTCCCGGGGAGTTGAGCTCCGAGGTGTTGTCGTCACAATTTTATCGTTGCCGTTCTAGAATACCTGAGTTTAGTTCGCCGACATCGAAAATCTCTTTTATGCAGTTGTTGGTGAGATAACCGCGACGCCACCCAGTACTGGGGCTGGAGTTCGGGAGTATTGCCATAACTCGTATAACGGATGCTTTTCGAAGGTTGAGGTAAATGATTTTCGAAGGTTTCTTGGTTATGTGTTGAAGGATGGATACAGCTGGATGTAGGATTTGCTAGTTTTGGGTGAGATATTATGCTTCCCCTGTATCCCCAACACCTGATTGCATAACCGGAAAATTTCGGGAGTTTATAAGTGGGAATTCAAGTAGCTCCTAGGATATCTTTCCGACAGATGTATGATATTAAATTGGGGTTCGACGTCTAGTGGTCCGCCTATTCACGGTTGGTTTTACAGTGGTCTCGTTGTGTCTTAAAGAGTCCTTGGCAATGCCGACTCGGGGACGCTTCGTATGTCATGTGCACTGCCTTGTACATGATGGTGCTGTACGATCGAGCCCGTGTAGGCCCCACCACGAAAACTTCGGACGAAATCTCTATCATATGTTTGTTCCGGCTTATTCTGCAAGCCAATCCTTTGTTTTGTTTTGAGTTGTGGTATTCGAGTTGCTTCAATGTCAAATGTTGATTCCATACCTTCCCCCAAATGGTGTTCTCATACTTCGATGTGAATACTAATCCTTCTCGATCATCGAGTTTGTCATTTCAATTTCTTGTCAACCGGTGTGCTTCTCTTCAAGTGGATCCGATCATTTCAACATCCGCCAAATCCAATCTCAGTTTTTCATCAACGTTGTTTGTTTCATCCGTCTCCAAGTTGCCTTTGTTTTTCCCGCCCACCCACCCTTTTTCTTCAGGTATCCGATATCTTAATCAAGTATCCTTTTATTCTTGTGAAGTCTCTCCATCCTTTTCCGTTTATGTTCTTACCCGGTGTTTCTCATGAAGGTTTTAATGGAGCTTCTAGTTCACCATTATTCATTCTTTTCTTCTCCGGTGGAACCAAGTCAAGCTTTGTGGATCATATCCCTTTTTCCTCGTTTCAAATGTTTTCTCATGCCGTTGCACCTCATAATCATCCACTTCTCATTATTCAATTGTTCCGGTGCCCTGAAGATACCTCAGAAGGCTTGTCTTGTCATTCAAGATCCGTTCAACCTATCTCGAGGCTATTATCTCATTCAATGCTTTTAATTCAACCGGTGCAATCTCTATTTTCAAGTAATCATTTCAACGGTGTTTCTTTTGAGTGGGCCCTAACCCACATGTCTTTTCCCAGGATCTTACCTGACTCTTCTAATTTTTCCGGAGTTATCCTCAAATTCATTTCAAATTTTGACGTAAGTTTAAATTTTCAGCAGTCATATGTCTTTCTCCAAGATCTGTCAAATTCTTTCATCGTTGGCTCAACCTTTTCCATTTTTATCCCGGAGTGTCTCAACAATTCTTGGTGGTGTTTCTCGTTGTCATTCTCAGATTTTGAAGACCGAAGAAGACTTGTTCCTCCATATATTGCTCCATTCTCTTCAAGATTCGTGATTCCAGCTTGTTGCCATCCTCTCATAATTGTATTCGATTATGAGAATTGTTTTCACCCACCCGGAGTAATTCAAGATACTTTTCAGTTTGTTTCTCCGGAGCCCATCACCTCAGAAGTATTCATTCTCAGCTTTCAGCTCTCTTTCTCTAAATCTTACCGGTGCATCATTCAAGTAGTCTCTAATCAGTTCATGATCTCTACGTTTCACTGGTATCTAAATCCTCTCAAGCATCTTCGTTCATTTCATAATTCTTCTCGGTGTTTCTTTATCTTTTCTTCGGTCATTTTCAATTCTTACGGTGGTTCGTGCAAGATTCCTCTTATTTTGTTATCATATCAATTCATTCATTGTTTTGATTCCACTGGTGTTTCGTTGAAGACCTTCTCAAGTTGGCACGATATCTATCTTAATCCTTTCTTCGAGAATAAGTAGTATGCCAAATCCGTTGTTTGTCATCAATTTAAATTGGTGAAGGATACGCATAACGTAATCCTTATTCTTGTTCATCCAAGTGATTAATTCCTTATTTCGGAGGTGCATCAACTTCTTCATTCCATTTGTGTTCAGCTTTTTCTTTTCCCGGAGTTTCAAGATCTCTCATTTATCTCGTCGCAAGCTTCATCTAATCATTGCAAGGCTTCAACCTTATTCTTTTCATCCTTCACTTCTTTATGATCATTCTTTTAACCGGAGTTCTTCATGGAGGCTCTACATGAGGGTTCATAAAGGATTTAATTCCTTCTCGAAGTTTTCATTGAGATTCTTTTCAGAGGAGCTCAAGCTTTCTTCTTCTTGTAATCCGGAGTGCAATTCTTCCTTCCGTACCATTGGAGGTGATATTACGTCATTCTTGATAATTTGAGTTCATGTTCCATGATTCACATGTTATTAAGAATGAGATATATTAAATCCATCAACCTCTTCGTTGGAGTTATCTTGGGTTATATTTCACCTAAAGCTTTCTCTAAGGATTGTTGCTATTTACGGTGCTTATAAGTGATCCAAGTTCTTCATTTATCCTATCGGTGAGATAAGTTTCTCGTCTCCTTGTTCTTATCAATCCAATCTTGTTTGCGCTAGTGGCAGAATTTCACCTCAAGATTTCGAGATGTTTTCCATAAGCCCACAACAAGATTACTCTTTTCGTTGTTGGTTTTCCAACAACTCTGTTCGACCCTTCTCCTAAAGATGCTTTTCAAGCTCATTTGAGGTAAAGATGTTCTTTTCTCCTTCGTTCTTTTGATTACATTCTTACATTTGTTCTGGAGACATTGTGATGTTGCTATCTTCGACCCATCATCTTGTTTGTCAAGATCATGTTCAATTCCGTCCATTTGCAGTTGGAGTGTTGTCCAAATTATATCATTCTTTTTTCCTTCTCTATCTTGTTTTAACCAGAGTGTGGTGGCTATCATTCCTCTTCTAACCGGAGTCTCATCCAAGTGCTTTCATTTTACCAAGTTCATATTATTGCCTTCCATTTCCAACCGGAGTGTTGTCA
The DNA here is from genome assembly GCF_002162155.2 of Triticum dicoccoides. NCBI lineage: Eukaryota > Viridiplantae > Streptophyta > Magnoliopsida > Poales > Poaceae > Triticum > Triticum dicoccoides. Next base: position 540,525,494 of record NC_041382.1, read on the forward strand.
TTATTGATCCTTATTGTTCCTCGTACATCTCATTTTTAACCGGAGTGTTGTGCCCTTTTGCTCAAGTTCTTTTCGCCTTATCAAGCCTTGCAACTATTTTCAACCGGAGTGCTGTCTGAGATCTTTCTTACCCCTTGTTCCATTCATTCAATAGTTCCGGAGGCAGTGTGTTGTGATTTCATCAAGTATCTTCTAATCTTATCAAGTTCTTATTCAATTCTTTTTCTTTTCAATCAGAGTGCTGCCCAAAGTTGTTCTCCCTTGTTCCTCTTTTCTAACGGAGTGTTTTCAGCTTCGTCATCTCCATTGTATTCTTTTCTCGAAATGGCTTAACCTTTTCAAGGTTCTTTGCTTTCACTCGTTCGTCAAAGAAGAAACTTAGTTTTACCTCTTCTCTTTCTCTTTCGTTTTTCCCTCCGGTGCCATTCTAGATCTCGGGACGAGATCCTCTCATAGTGGTGGAGTGTTGTAACGCCCCAAGACCGGAGCTTCAGATGCCTTCCTTGATTTCCGAGTTTCGTCGTGTGATTTGTTTGGTCCGTTGCATTTCATCTTTGCATCATGTGCATTGCATCATGTCATCATGCAACACGTTTTAAAACTCAACTAAATTAATGGCATGGATCTTTGACCCATTTAAATCGAGGGAACTCACATGGTGGTTTCTCTTTAAAACATATCCTCCCGATAGTAGGGTGTTATATTCAATATTTCCTTTAATTTCAAATTCACCATAACACACTTGCAAAATATCCCAATGCCTTTGTTATCTTAATTCTTGGTCTCCAACATTGCCATATATTCTTTCATCATATTCCGGAGCTCCACCAAAAATCGGAACATTTTTGGACGCCTCTAATTCCTAGTCCTTGTTCAAACCATTTGAATTATATTCAAATGACTTTGAATTAAATTCTTGCAATCATGTCTCTCCCATTTTTCGTGGACCGCGCACATTTTTACGAGTCCATGAAAATTATCCACATGTCCAACTTTTTCCCCTAACCTCTCTTTCTTGTTCTTTCATATCTCTGTTTTTTGTTTTTCTTTTGTTCCTTAGAGTGAGAGTGAGAGAGACAGCCCAGACGGCCTCTTAAGCCAGCAGACAGCCGGCCTATAGGCCATCCGCAGCCAGACCCTTTAGGCCCAGTCGACCCCCTAGGCCTTCCTTCCCCTGCAGGCCAGCCCGCACCTAAACCTAACCCTCTCCACTGGGCCGGCCTCCCTGGCCCAAGGAGTCCCGCAGCCTCACTGCTAACCCTAGCACCCCTGGCTCGACCGACCTCTCCCCTCGATCCCTATCTTCTCCCACCAGCGCTGCCTACCCCCATCTTCCTCTCGCTCTACTCCCTCACCCTCTCCTCGTTTCCCTCCTCCGATAACGCACGCACCAGAGGGAGGGATCCCGATCCCAGCGAGCCACGCAACGCCTCCTTGCCCCGCGTCGGCCAGCATGCCACCCGGCGGGCCCTTCCCTGACGTCGCGCCCGTTCCCCACCTCTGCCTCCGGCCGCCGCCAGTGAGCAGCTCCGCCGGAGCCATGGCCTTCGTCATCGCGCTGCCTTGCCTTTCCTCCATTGACCTCGCGCCCGTCTCCTCGGCCGGACGGCCACCTCGCCAGCGACCTTCACCGCCGCCCCGACCTCTCCAGCGCCGCCGCGCCCCTCTGCTACCCCGTCCTCGTAGCGCTATGCTTCGCCACCAGAGCCCTTCTCCCGTGCGCCATCGCCGTCCAAGATCAGCAGGTCACCGCAGCGCCAACCTGCCTCCTCCGCGTTCTGCGCGTCCTGGACCTCCCCTGCAAGCTCTCGCCATCGCGTCGAGTCCCTGCTGCCGCCGCTGCTTCGTTTCTGCACGAGGACGAGCCTCTTCTTTTGCCTCCCGCCAAGTTTGGGTGGCCCCTGTTCAAGCCGCCAAGACCACTTCGTGGTTTTCATCAAGTTCGGCCACCGCTGAACCTAGGGCTTTTTGCCTTGCTTGGATACGCAAGACCTTTCGGTATATTGCAAGTTGCATGCCACAATGACTTTGGATTCGACATAAATGTGCCAAGTTCCACTACCGTCGCTCGGTTTCAACAAGACAAGGTGTATCGCGACGCCCGAAGATCCTGGATGCACCAAGTTCCTCTTCGTACATGTACAACTATCATCCCGTGCAGAACGCCAAGTACCTCTCCGAGAAACGAACATGTACCACTACGTCTGGAGGCATCGGATCCGTCAAGTCCAACAATGAATGTGTACAACTATCGGTGACCCCGAACGACTACGAAACGTGAACCTCTACTTCCCCTCCAAAACGTGTCCCACTACCGTCGCCGAGTTCGTGAGAACCTCTACCGTCGACCCTAGAGCATGCGAGAACGACAACTTCCACTACCGCCGCCGCGAGAACGCCTACTTCCCTCTACAAACAAGAACCGTCCCCTTTGCACGCTCCGAAGGTATAACCCTGAGACGACGCCCGTGGACCGAATGCATGTGTTGTATGGGATGCATCTTTGGTTGTTGTATTCGCCCGTGAACATTAGTTGTTCCTCCTCGTTGCCAAGCCATCGACACGTGGGAACCCGGTAACCGGGAGCACCCCACCGTTCTTCGCATGACACGCTCCCGTCACACATGTTCTTTTCCACCGGCACCTCAATCGAGTTACCAGAACCGGAATGTTGCCGTGGCACCATTTCCGTTGTCGTTGTCGTGGCACCCCTTTCGTTTCCGCCACGATGACTAATGCCTCATATCTTATCATGTCAATGTTTTCATAAATATTGCATAAAACTTGCTCATGTCATCCGCATCATGATAACAACAATTAAAATGTTTAAAATTGTTGTTGCATTAAATTACTAAGGCATATGGGGATTTACCGGATTCGTTATTTGTTATATCCGGCCCCATTTAAATTGTTTAGATGGTATAGTTTTGTTATGCTTCACCTCTTGCCATGTTAACCAACATTTAATATTGTTGAGTACATAGCCGAGAGAGAACTAAATAATTAATGTGGTGATTCATCAATATGCAACTCGGTGCATATTGAGCTCCACTTAATCTGTAGTATTGTTTGTGCACTTTGCCATGCCATGCCTCATTAAACCGGACATGCATCATACTTGGTTATGCATCATGCCATGTTCATATGTTGGTTGTTTACCATGTGGTTTGCTTTCTTTCCGGTGTTGCTTCTTCGGATTAGTTCCGATAACGTCGCGTTGTGAGGATCCGTTCGACTACGTCCGTTTGTCTTCTTCATGGACTCGTTCTTATTCCTTGTGGGATCTCAGGCAAGATGAGCATAGCCTCGAAATCACTTCTATCTTTGCTTGCTAGTTGCTCGCTCTTTTGCTATGCCTATGCTGTGATACCTACCACTTGCTTGTCATGCCTCCCATATTGTTGAGCCAAGCCTCTAACCCACCTTGTCCTAGCAAACTGTTTGTTTGGCTATGTTACCGCTTTGCTCAGCCCCTCTTATAGCGTTGTTAGTTGTAGGTGAAGATTGAAGTTTGTTCCTTATTGGAACATGGAGATGTTGTTCCTTGTTGGAACATGTTTACTTGTTGGGATATCACAGTATATCTTATTTAATTAATGCATCTATATACTTGGTAAAGGGTGGAAGGCTCGGCCTTATGCCTGGTGTTTTGTTCCACTCTTGCCGCCCTAGTTTCCGTCATATCGGTGTTATGTTCCTGGATTTTGCGTTCCTTATGCGGTTGGGTATAATGGGAACCCCTTGACAGTTCGCCTTGAATAAAACTCCTCCAGCAATGACCAACATTGGTTTTACCATTCGCCGCCTAGCCTTTTCTTTCCCTTGGGTAGGCCTGCCCAAGGGTCATCTTTATTTAACCCCCCCC